>NC_058133.1:186947102-186973478 GCF_016433145.1 Gracilinanus agilis
TTTCTTTTTAGCACTGATTACTTTTCCCACTCCTTCCCCAACTCTCTCATTGTCCATTCCGGCACTTTCATGGAACCCTCCGCAGGATTTTATTTGGGAAAAACTGGTAAGATTAGGGCAGGGAAGGCCACCCTAGTGGTTAGCTCTCTGTGGAAGACAGGACACCCAGGTTCCTTCAAAGTTCCTCACTCCCACTCCCATTCCTTCCCTTACCAGAGGGAAGGGCCACACTTTCGGTCAGGGAGGAGCTCTAGGGCAGCAACGCTTATAAATGTGCCTGGGAACTCTGGGATGAAAGTGCCTGGGACTCTCACACCTTAGACTTGTTGGACAATCCTGGTTTTACAGACTCTTAGAGCTAAAAGGGACCTTAGAAACCACCTCCTCATCCCACCCATTCCTTTGACAATCTGAGTCCAGGAAAAGTGAAACTATTTTCTCAAGGTCATCCAGCTAGAAAATGGCAGGGCAGGTGATAGTAGGTAATAGAGTGACCGCTGGATTACAAAACTGGTGCTTTCCCCATGCCACCTCCCTAATCCTACAGCTCCAGGACTTGTGGGGGCACTCATGTTAGCTCTTTCTAGGGTAAGACACCTGAGGGACACCTTGACTCTCTCTCTCCTCCAGTCCATCTTCAACTGCCCAGACAGATGTGATTATGTCGTCCCATCAGTTGATAAGCTTTGATGGCTCCCTATTGCTTCCAGAATCCAGTACAAAACATAAATTCTCTGTTCAGCATTTAAAGCCCTTCACAACCTGACTTCTTCCTACCTTTTCAGTCTTCTCAAGCTTCCCATTCACATATTTCTCTAAGGCTCTGGTTACTCTTGTCTACACAAGACAATAGGGCAACTAAGTGACTAAATGGGACTTGGAGTCAGGAGAACCGGAGTTCAAATCCCATCTCAAACACTTCCTAGTGTATGTGACCCTAGGGAAATCAGTTCACCCAATTTGCCTCAATTTCCTCATCTGTAAAATGAGCTGGAGGATATTTCCGCTCCAGTATCTGTGCCAAGAAAATCCCAAATGGGGCCACAAAGAGTCAGATGTGACTGAAAAATGACTGAGAAACACTTCAGTTCAATCCATCTCCTGATTCTGCCTTTTCACTGGCTGTTCCCTAAGGCTGGAATGTTCTTCCTCCATTCTTCAGTCTCTCCTGGCTTCTCTCAAGAATCAGCTTCACTCCCTCCATCTATAGAGGTCTTTCCCCCTACTCTCCAGGCCCCTCCATTTTTACTGGGTATCTCTTACAGGTACAATTATGTGCTAATTCTCTCTTATTAGAACATGAGCTCTTGGAGGCTGCTAGGTGGCTCAGTGGTTAGAAAGTCAGGCTTAGAGACAGGAGTTCAAATCCAACTTCAGATGCCCTAGCTGTGTGACCCTGGACAAGTCACTTCACCTCAGTTGTCTAACTCTTATCATTCTTCTGCCTTATAACTTATATTTAATATAACTTCTAAAACAGAAAGTAAGGGTATAGAAAAAAAAAAGAATGTGGATTCTTGAGGTCAAGGGCTTTGTTTTCCCCTTTCTTTGGATCCTCAGTAATACAGTGAACAATTAATAAATGCTTGCTGCCAGACTGACTAAGAGGCAGCTCTGGGCTTGGGGGCATGAGGGAGGGAGGTGGGACAGTCTAAAGCTTCAGGGAGACCCCCCCTTCCCTGACTCCAACATGGCCAAATCCACACCCCAAGTTTCCGAGGGAAAGGAGAAGAACCTGGATAAGAAAGCCAGCCATCTGTCCTCTTTGAGCGAGGCTGGGGGCAGGGCACCTCGTTCCTGAGTGAAGAACCCGGGTTCACCCGCCTGCCCCTGTGTCTGTGTGTCTGCTCTATATTTGGCTAATACGTTATTGTCATGCCAGCTCCTGTCCCTGCCAACCCCAAATCCATGACGTCTTCTCTGCTCTTGGACTGTGTGGGCTTCTCCCAGCCTCTTTGGGATGGGGAGGGGGGTGGGATGGAGAGGCAACATTTCCTTCTTTAGGGACTGCGGGTCCCCATGCCGTCTCTGAAGGAGGAGCCTGCTCTGAGAGAAGGCGAGCTCCTGGGGCTGAATGTTCCATGTGGGTTGAACTTCTCTGGGAAGGTCCAGCAAACTTCATCTAGAGGAAAAAAGGGAAACCAGCCGTGTGACTGCACCCCAGGCCTCCCCTCCCTTCCCCAGTACAGCGGGTAGAGTGAGGAGTGAGGTTGCCTCAAGGCTCCCGGATGAATGCTGCTGGGAAAATCTGGAGACTCTTCAATCTGGCTCCAACTCCTCATGTACACAATGGAGTTTTGGCCACTGAAATGTGCTAAGGTAGCGGATGAAGTTGAAGCCAGGGAAGACTCATCTTCCTGAGTACAAATAGGGCCTCAGACACTTCCTAGCTGGGTGACCCTGGGCAAGTCAACTTCACTCTGTTTGCCTCAGTTTCCTCATCTGTCAAATGAACAGGAGAAGAAAATGGCAAACCACTCCAGTATCTTTGCCAAGAAAATCCTAAATGGGGTCATGAAGAGTTGGGCATGATTCTACAACAACAAAAAAAAACCCCAAAATAAAAGCATAAGTACCTTTTGGGTAGGTTCTGTGCCTCCTCCTATCACCCACCCCAAACATAGCTCTAAGAGCTGGAAGGGAATCTAGAAATTTCAAATCCAAACTCTTATTCCTTACTTTTTTAGTGACCTTGGACAAGTCCCTCAGCCTAGAATCATTTGATTCAATAAACAAAATTCTCACTATATGGAAGACTGTGCTAAATGCTGGGAGATACAAAGTCAAGAAAATCTAAATGATCCCTGCCCTCAAGAAGCTTATGTTTTGGGGGCAGCTGGGTTCAGTGGATTGAGAGCCAGACCTAGAGACAAGAGGTCCTAGGTTCAAATTTGACCTCAAACACTTCCTAGCTGTGTGACCCTGGGCAAGTCACTTAACCCCCATTGCCTAGCCCTTACCACTCTTGTGCCTAGGAGCCCATACACAATATTGACTCCAAGACAGAAGGTAAGGGTTTAAAAAAACAAACAAATAAATAAAGAATATTAAAAAAAAAAGAAGCTTATGTCTTCCTAGGAATATTCCATATACACCAGTAAATGAATACCAAATAAGTCCAAGAGGGAGAGAGAGCTCCCTCTTGGACTTATTTGGAGGAAATGCCTTGTGAAGGAGGTGACCTCTGAACCAGGAAGCTGGGACTTTATGAAGCAGAAGTACATTTCAGGTTGGGGAAAATTTGTACATAGAGAGGGAAGTAAGAGACGAAATGTTTTATTTTGTTTTATTTTTTAAATCTTTGCCTTCTGTCTTAGTAACGACTTTTAAGACAGAAGGGCAAGGGCTAAACAACTGTGGTTAAGTGACTTGCGCAGGGTTACACAGCCAGGAAATGTCTGAGGTCATATTTGAACCCAGGTCTTCCTAATTTCAGGTCTGGCACTTTACCTAGCTACCAGAGATGAAATGTTTTATAGGTAACAGAAAACAGCTGGCAAGACAGTCTAGAAAGAAGACATGAGTGTAAGAGAGTAATATGAAGTAAAACTGGGAAGGGAAGAAATATTTCTTAGGGATCATCCACTATCCCATTAAGCCTCAGTTTCCTGGATAATAACTCAACCTGCTATTGTTGTTATGAGTATTAGATGTTAAAAAAACTTGTAAAATGCTTTGGAACCATAAAGTGTTATACGGATTGCTTTCAGTGGGTGGCCAACAAATATTTGGTAAAGCATGTATAACCCAGATTGAATTGTCTGCCAGCCCCAGGAGGGGATACAGAAGGGAGGAAAGGTGACAAGTTTGTTCATATAACAGGAAAACTTAGGAGGAAAATTTGTTATTACATGTAATTGGTAAAAAAAAAATGAATAATAATTTAAAAATAATCAGTTTAGATATGAAAAAAAGCTAAAAAAAGAAATGTTTGGTAAAGGAATAAATGAAGGAATGAATGAAGGGATGAATGAACACTAGTGCAAATGGCATTAGACTTGAAGTGAGAGAACTGACATTCAAATCCCACCTTTGCTACTTACTATTTCTGTGACTTCAGACAGACCATTTTATTAATGCTCTTGGCCTCAGTTTCTTAATTTGTGAAATGAAGGAGTAGGACTAGATGACCTCTAAGGCCCCCTCCCCCTCTAAATCCCAAGATCATAAGTGAATTCTTCTGTCCTGTCCATTTCTTTTCCCCCACAACCTTGCCCAACCGGCAAAGAAACTATGCCCTCCTCCCAAATTGAAAACTCCATTCTGGGGCTCAGGCACAGGTCCAGCTAAAGCGCCCCCCCCAACCCTGAGGCTAGGTGCAAAAGAGGAAGCTCCTAAGGCTTCTGGTTCTTGCCAACCACCTCCCCATCCCCAGCTGCTCCATCCCTTTGCCACGATGGGGCTCTTCCAATGAAGTCACTGCCTCCTTTCCCAGCCTCTCTGTCCCTTTCCTCCCCCCCCCCCACGGCCGGCTCCCACCTGCTCCTTTCCCTCCTTCCCTCCTCCCCTCCCTCCCCCCTCCCCGACAGTTATAGGATCTCTCTGCTGACATCCCCTTTGGCAAACAAGCAGGAAAACCTGCTGACTCCATCAGACCCTGAGTTCACTGAGTGGTCAGAGCGATGGTTTGGCTCCGTTGGGGTTGGTGAAGTTCCACAGAGTTAGGAGGGGGGCCTAAAGAGTTAGTTGTCCCCTCCCTGTTTTCTCCTTTACCCCCAGGAGCCCAGTGCCAGCCCCTTGGGCTCCATCAGGGATCAGCCATCTGCCATTTACTGTGACCTCAGTTACTTCACCCTGCTTGCCTCAGTTTCCTCATCTGTCAAATGAGTTGGAGAAGGAAATGGCGAATCCCTCCAGTATCTTTGCCAAGAAAACCCCAAACAGGGTTACAAAGTGTTGGATACAACTGAAACTACAGAACCATCAGCCATCAAGGCATTAAACGTTTCTGGGCCTCCGTTTCCTTATCTGTAAAATAAAGGGGTTGGTGCCGGACTAGAGGGTCCTGGAGATCCCTCTCACCTCTAGATCTTTGCTCTCATTCCTTTGATTTCCAGGTTCCCTGCAGTTCTAAATGCTCCCTGGAGATGCGTCCATAAAGGCGAGCTTTCACCTTTCCCTTTCCCTTTCCCACCCATCCCCTCCCTCCCAGAGCAAACAGGAATGGCTGGAATGCTGGAGGAGACCCTCTGCTCTGGGGAGTGGAGCCCCCGGGGGCCCCGAACAAACCGGGCTGTTTTTCCGTGTGGGAATTCGATTTCATTTCCCCCTAAAAAGAAAAAGTAAAGTGACTCCACCTCTCACCTTCGTCTCCCCTCCTCCCCCCCAAGCCGCCCTCCTCCTTTCTCCCCCTTGGTTGTTACCCCCTCCCCCCTCCCACGTGGCAGGAGCAGCTCCTAAGGGAGCAGCTTGGAGTCCCGACTGAATGTCAACATCCTGCTTCCCTTTCGAGGCTGTTCATTGTCAGGCTGTGCCCGGGGCCAGCTGGGGAGACAGAGGTGTGTTTGTTCTGGAGCGGGTGAGACCATGAGAATCCCTCCCGATGGCCGGGGCTGGAGCTGAAGGTCAGGAGGTAACCCAAGCCAGAGATATAAATAACCAGCCTGGCTGCTGAGAGCAGCACCATTTGATAAGCGCCCCCCTCCTGCCGACCAGGAAGATGGGGATGTATTGATTACCACCCGCGAGCCCTCCAGCCCTCCCCCTCGGACTTCAGAAAAACAAAACCCGCAGAGGCTCGGAGCTGGGCACCTTGGCGCGGAGGGGAGGGAGACGGGACGGTGCAGGAGAAGGGGGGAGGGGGGAGGGGGAGAGAGGGTACACGGTGGGGGAAGAAAAAGGTCACACAGACTCCCCGGGGCCAGCAGTCACACACCTGCCCTTCTTGGCAGGCCGAAGGGAAAGTGGTCCCCCCCAACCCTACCCGGATTAAGACACTGAACTCTCCTTCCCTTCCCTCCCCCAAGGGAAAAGGTCGGGCAGCTGTGGGATTTCCTTCCAAGGCCCTAGGTACAAAACCTTGGCCCTCCAGGAGGGAGCTGGTCTAGAATCAGGTAGATATGAGCTCAAACCTTCACAAGCTGTATGACCCTGGGCAAGTCATTTCACTTTTGCATCTCAGTTTCTTCCCCTGTAAAAAGGGAAGGATAATAACATCTCCCTTTAGTGTTGTTGTGAGGATCCCATGAGAAGATATGTAAAGGGTTTTGCAAATGTTAGTGTTATAGAAATATTAACTGTTTTCACCTTTCCCTTTCCTACCCAGAGCAAATAGGAATGGGAAGAATGCTAGAGGAGGACCCACAGACTCAGCTGGGACCTCAGAGGCCATCTAGCCCAATTCCTCTAGTTTTCAGGGGAAGAAACTGGAGAGGAAGTGACTTGCTGAAGCTCACACTGTAATAAACATCAGAAGTAAAATTTGAACTCAAACCCTCTGACTCTTTTAAAAAAATTCCATATTTGTCACTTTGTAGAAGAACACACACATGCAGAAAATATAGCGAAAACTGGTCTGCTTCCATCACTTCTTTGTCTTGTGGGTGGAGAGCATTTTCCATCCTGGGTCCTTTGGAGTTGTTTGGGATCACTGCATGGCTGATAGCAGCCATGACTCATCTGTCCATCGTAACAGACAGCATTGGGATGGAGGACAGCGAAGAACGAAGGGGAACAAAGACATCTGTGCAGCCACTCATACATCTCCTTTCCATAGCCAGTGTATCTCCTTGGTGTCAGTCTTCTCTTCTTTCCCGAGGGCTGTGTGTGTGTGTGTGTGTGTGTGTGTGTGTATGTGTAGGCAGATGGGTACCTGGCTAGTGAACAGCAGGCCCCAATTTTCAATTTTCAATTGAAAATCCAATTTTCAAGTTATAATCCTTCTCTTATTGTCCCCCTCACCAAAGTGACCAGCCACAGAGATGTCCCTGAAAACTCAAGTTGGAGAAGAATAATAGAATAAGGGTTATGATTAAAAAAACAAAACAAACCCTTAACCTTCCATTATAGAATCCATACTAAGTATCGGTTCAAAAGGCTAAAGGTAAAGGAGGGCTAGGCAATGGGGGTTAAGTGACTTGCCCAGGGTCACCCAGATTGAAAGTATCTGATGTTAGATTTGAACCCAGGTCCTCCTGACTCCAGGCGTGGCTCTCTAGACACCGAGTGACCTACCTGTCCCACTGTGATTCTTAATAGGGCCCCCTGGAGCCAGTGCTTCCTTTTCTTTGGGCCTGGCCACCACCCCATTTCTTTAGTCCATAGTTGGAATCGGACCCCAATTCCTGACTCAGGTACAAGCCTTAAGGCTCATATTCAAGTTCTCAAGATTCCCCTCAGTGGGACTCAGAGGGTTTCTAAGTTGATGTTCCCAAGCCTGGAAGGAAAAACAAACTTGCTCCAAAGACTTGTCTTTTCAAGAGTCTCAGTCCCAATTGGGGCTCCTCCAGGCTCTTATAAAACTGATGAGATGATGTAGTTTCTCTGAAAGGGAACTGAGCTTTCTGAGGCACAGCTTGGCATCACACAGGCTCTCAGTACTGTTTCCCCCCAAGGCCACCCCCACTCACATTCAAAGGTTGAGACAGCTACTCCAGGAACATAGTCATGCTCTCTACATTCTGAAACTAAAGCTTGGGAAGCATCCTCTGTGTTTTTGTTTTTAACTGCCAGAGGATACGATTAGCTCAAATAAAGGCATTTACTGAAATAGCATAGTAAAACCCCCAATAAACTTGGGGTACACTAACCCCCCTCGACTTGGAGTACATCCTTCCAAAAATACACACAACCTCAGAGGCAAAAGTGGGCACAAATCAAGAGTCTATTAGTAGGGAGGCACATGGCCAAGGCAAGTCACATCTCTGGCACTCTTGGTCTCCAATGTCCTCTCTTTTTTCCTGGTATCCTTATGCCCTTCCTACTAGGTGAAACATCTCTTCAGGGCAAGCTGCTCAGATTGGGCTCATGGGACCAGTTCCTTTCTAAAGCTCATTTGTACTGGGTGCGGTTTTCTCCATTACTGGGTGCGGTTTTCTCCATTAGTGGAGACGAGAGAAGAGAGAGAAATCACTTTTTCCTGCAGTTTTCTGGATGAGATTAAAAAAAAGGGAAGAGACAAAGAGTGATCACCTCTCAGGGTCTGTGTTCTTCCTCCACTTCTGACTCTCTTCTCAGAATTTTGCCTGCTTTTAAAGGTCACTAGGGGGCATGGATGATCGTCCAGCCAGAAGGTGGCCAGCCTCTTCCAAACCCCTAAATAGACTGTGGAATTTCTCTGTGCCTAAAGGGGGAAACAAAGTGCAAAAACTTCTTAACATTTCCTTTACACTGGTCCTTCCATGTCTGAAAAGGGTGGACTCTTTATGAGGTTCAAATGGGCCACTCAGGGCATGAGTCTCTCAAAATGTGCTGTGCAATCACTCAAAGTCTGAAAGGGCAGAATTTTAACACTTCATTATTTCTCTTACTTGCCCCTTATAGCCTATAATTTCATCAAATAGGTAAGGGGGAGTCAGTTGAACAGGAGGGTCCCAACAACACTTACCTACATATCCATCTGGTCTAAAAATACAACCAAGGTTAAATTTGTCTTCAGCTGCTCTTTTCTACGAATTTCCCCCTCTCTACCTGTATTGATGGAGATTTTTGAACCTTTGGACTTCATCCCCAAGAAGTCCCTTCGTGGTGAATTGAACTATAGGGGGGGGTTGAAAGCATTTGTTCTGAATGTATACTTTTATGCCAAAGGGGACTGCCCCCTAATTGGCTTTTTGTCAATGTAACAATCATTGATTTTGTTCTTTTTTTCCTTTCATCCACAAATGATTGCAATTTATAAGTTACTTATGTTTTTATGATCCGTTGGAGAGACTGGTCTCCCAAAGGATCACAGGGGGGTATGTATAATGGAGATTTCGACCCTTTGGATTTCATCCCCAGAAGTCCCTTAGTATTTCCCAAAATTCCCTTTAATCTCTCCTGCGCTTCCACGTTTGCGTGGTCACATTATTGTTTCATAAGTTCTGTAGCTCCTCCTTCTTTCTCGTCTTCACAAGCATGATTAAAGTTAGTTTAGCACCTTTTCACTCTAGTTTTACTTATGTTAGTTTATTATTAATAAAAATTTATAAAATATAATAGTTATTGATTATTAATTTTCATCTTTACATGCCTCTCCTTTCTAAGCAGCCAACACTATCTTTGTTAAACTAGTTTGAGGGTAACCAACAGATCTCAAACCAATTGGTGAAGTAGGGTATAACTTCATAACCTCACCCAAGCACGTGAAGACTTCCCCCAATAGAAGGGGAAGATGAGAACAATTTGTTCCAATGGTCATGAAGGTGGTGGAAGCAGGCATTGTGGAGCCATTAGAGCTTGGTCAAACATCAAAGATGACAAGATTGGGAGCCAAGATGGCGGCTCAGAAGGAGCAAAAGTTTGAACCACTCTGAGAATCCTCCCAAAGATGACAAGGTCATCCATTGTATTCTAGGCCATGGACAACTGTTCTGACTTTTGTCTCGCCACTGGATTTGGATGACTGGAAGAGAAGGAGTAAGGCTGAAGACTTTGTGCAGCTCTGCCTCACTTAAATCCTATTCATGCTGAAGTCATGGCATCACCCTGTGATATGATATCTCTGGTTTTCAGAGGACAAACAACACCTTCTTCCAAAATGTAAGGAGATTCTGTCCAGTGAGATTACACAGTGAATATACAAATATTTGTACTTAAATACAAATATTTGTATACAAACATTTCGGTAGTAATTGGAACAGACAAGGGCAAAAGGAGATCTTTCCAGATTGTGGTGACAATGGAAAGAGCATTTAAAACTGTAAAACCTAGGCTAAAATCTTGGTTCTGCCATTTATTATAGTACTGCTGAGAGCTTGGATAAGCCACTTAATTCTCTCTGGGCTTGAGGTTTCTCATCTTTAAAATTTGGGCATTGGGAATAGATAACCTTTAGGGTTCTTTCCAGTGGTAAATCTTATGATCCAATGAGGTATGATTCCTAGAGAGTCCTAGCTTCCATTCATTGTGTTATGTGCATCTTATCTTTTCCCAGGGTTCAAAATCAACTGTAAGTAGTTCAAAAGTGCCCTGATTTTTGTTCTTTTAGATCGGAGGTTCTTCTCCTTGGGGTCGATACCCCAAAAGGATTATGGATAGACTTCAGATCTACGAAATTGGTTGAAGGAAAAAATACATCTTTATTTTCACTAACATCTAACAAATTTAGCATTTCCCCCAATTACTTAAAAACGTTATTCTGATAAGGTGTCCATGGGTTTTACCTGACTGCCAAAAAACGTCCATGGAGGAGAGGGTAAGCATTTACGATATAGTCCTTACTGTGATTTAGGTACTGTGTAAGCACTTTACAAATATTATCTCATTTGATTTTCACAATAATCCTAAGAGGTAGGTGTTGTTGTTACCTCCATTTTTGCAGTTGAGGAAATTGGGGCAAGCAGAGATTAAGTGACTTTTCCCTGGTCCACACAGCTTGAGAGTGTCTGAGGCTGGATTTGAACTTGGGTCTTTCCAACAGGCCCAGTGGATAATACCCTCTAATTGCCACTCTGACACAAAAAAAGTTAAGACCACCTAGCCTAGATAGCTATTCATGAGCTGAAATATTTCCCAGTTCTCAGGAGAGCATTTGTTCTTTCATTCATTCATCCAACCATCCATCCATCCATCCATTCAACCAGCATTAATATATGTATAATCCAGATCCCATTGCTTATGATCTCCAAGAGGGGGATAGGAAAGGGAGAGAAAGAGACAATCTGGTTCTTATAATTTCAGAAACTGTGTGTTGAAAATTGTTATTACACGTCCTTGGAAAATAAAATATCTATGATTCAACAAGCATTAATTGAGTACCTACTACGTACAAAACACCATGTTAAGCACTGAGTGCTAAGACAAAAGATAAAAGACTACAGAGTTTCTGTCTTCAGGAAGCCATTGGGGAATTTCTTAGTCTGACTTCCTTGAGAGCCCAGAGCGAATCTCAGCCAGCAGCGGATCTAAAAGACAGGCTGGCGGTCAACTAAAAATGAGTCTCTAAACTCAAAGGAAAAGAAGTTTATTAGTATGCTAAGGAAGATTGCTTGCTGGTCTTAGCTTCACTTTTCTAGGATACAGACTGGGTTTATATGGCTTTTTCAGGCTTCCCCAGAAGATACAATAGCCCAAAGTATTCTGTGGCATTGGACTGGATCAACGGCATACAATATTTCCTTATAGCAAAGTTGAACTGGAAGTTCTCTAGTTCTACACGAGGGGCAATACTTGTGTGGCAAAGGACAGCTAAAGAGGGTTTTGTGGGTGGCTCAGAGAGCCAGCCCTGGAGACGGGAAATCTGAGGTTCAAATCTAGCCTCAGAGCCTTCCTAGCTGTGTGACCCTGGGCAAGTCATTTTGACCCCAGTTATCTAACCCCTACCAATCTTTAGTAATGATTCTGAGACATTCTTTTTGGGGAAAAAAAAGAAAGAAAAAGAAGGCATTGTGCAGTCAGCCTAAGCAGGTTGGAAGTAGTTGAATCAGGTTTTATTATTCAATCTAAAGCAGAATGGGGAATAATTCAACCAAAAAGAGCACATATTGATAAGAGGGTTGCTTTTCCTCCTCAGAGCTTATTATCAAATGGGAGAATAAAATATGTGCACTAATAATTATGATAAGGACAGAATGTAAGAGGAGCAGAGGAAAGATCCATGGAAAGTATTCCAGGAAAATGCCAGGAGGGAGAGAACACTTTTATCTAGGGGATTTGGGGTGGGAAGGAGTGGGAGGGTGGCTACCTGGGTAGCCCAGTTAGAGAAATAAAAAGCCAACCCTATCTTCATACTTAAAAAAAGAAAACTAGACATTCTGTTTTTAACACTGAGAAATGTGTACTGTGACCCTAATTCAGGGAAACTAGGTTAGAGAAAGGTTATGTAAGAGATGATGTGATAGGTTACATGGGAGAAATTGTACAGCACAATCTCAGGTCATCTGTGAATTGCTCTGTACTGTGGGGGTCAGCTATGGCCAATTCTTCCTGCCCACACCTCCAATCACCTACCCCATGATGGCTCCCCCCTTTGGTAGGGAACCTAGACTCATTTACTATTAGCTACCTTTAAATGTAAACTCCCTGAGGCAGGGGCTGTTTTATTATTTCTTTATTTAAAATCATTATATTCCAACTTCGAATCAATACCGTGTATTGGTTTGAAGGCAGAAGAGTGGTAAGGACTAGGCAATGGGGACTTATCCAGGGTCACACAGCTAGGATGTATTTGAGGTTGGATTTCAACTCCTGTCTCTAGGCCTGGCTTTCTATCTCCTGGGTCGACTAGTTGTCCCCCAGATTGTTTTATTTTTAATCTTTGTATCCTTAAGGATACATAGTGTCTGGTATATAATAGGAGCTTAATAAATGCTTGTTGAGATTGAACCGAAGGAAAATCTCTTTTGCTTTAAAAAAAAATCATAAATCTATGTGGGATCGTAAAGACCTTTTATAGACTCTTTATTTTATAAAAGAAGAATGTGAAGCCCAGAGAGGGAAAGTTCATAGTCAAGATCACACAATAAATTAGTGGTAAAGAGATGGAACTGCAGATCAGGATTTCTGGTGCTAAGGATGCTATTACATCCTACTACTTTCCCCCCTCACATGCAATGATTCTAAGGCTAAAAAAGCAAGGATCATTGAATTGTCTCCTACATTGCATTATCTTTTTTTTTTTAAACCCTTACCTTCCATCTTAGAATCATTATTGCATACTGGTTCCAAGGCAGAAGAGCAGTAAGGGCTGCACAATGGGGGTTAAGTGACTTTGCCCAGGGTCACACAGCTAGGGAGTGTCAGAGGTCAGATTTGAACTCTGGACCTCCCATCTCCAGGCCTGGCTCTCTGCCTACTGAGCCATCTATTTGCCCCTTATATTACTTTTTTTAAAAATAAATAAATATTTTAAAATATAAACTTGATAATTATCAACAAACATGAACAGTTCCATACACACAGGATGGAAAAACAAACTTACAAAATTTACACATGAAACAATGAATCTATCTTGTACAGCGTATTGTTTTGAGTTCTTAAAAAAGAAATACAACATTAATTTAACTGTGTCCCTTTCTGGGCTCCTTTCTGCTCCTTTCTGTGAATTCTGAAAATATTTTATCAATCCTCTTTCATTTCTTTTTTTCATTATCTTGGTGTCACTTTCACTTCCTCCATAACACATCACCTCCTTAAATAATAGCCCTTAAATAAAAGCCCTCTCTTGTAACAAGTCAAGGGAAATAAACTCAAGATTTTGTTGGAAAATGTATGTCTCATTCCATACCTCTAGTCCATCACCTTTATTCTGAGACATAGGGAACTTCATTATCAGTCTTCTGGAGTCCTGATTAGTTATTGCATTCATTGAAAAGAACTCTCAAGTCTTTCAAAATTATTGCACTTTACAGTATTGTAATCAGTGTATAAGTTGTACTTCTGTCTCTACCCACTTTTTTTTTTTAATTTCATTTATTTTTTTAAACCCTTACCTTGCATCTTGGAGTTAATACTGTGTATTGGTTCTAAGGCAGAAGAGTGGTAAGGGTAGGCAATGGGGGTCAAGTGACCTGCCCAGGGTCACACAGCTGGGAAGTGTCTGAGGCCGATTTGAACCTAGGACCTCCTGTCTCTAGGCCTGGTTCTCCATCCACTGAGCTACCCAGCTGCCCCTCTACCCACTTTTTGTTTTGTTTTTTGTTTTTTTAAACCCTTAACTTCTGTGTATTGGCTCCTAGGTGGAAGAATGGTAAGGGTGGGCAATGGGGTCAAGTGACTTGCCCAGGGTCACACAGCTGGGAAGTGTCTGAGGCCGGATTTGAACGTAGGACCTCCTGTCTCTAGGCCTGGCTCTCAATCCACTGGGCTACCCAGCTGCCCCTCTACCCACTTTTTAACTCTGCATAAATTTGGATAAATCTTCCAAGGTTTCTCTGAATCTGTTACCTTCAATATATTTTAGAATACAATAATATTCCTTTATTTAGAATTCAGATTACATGTCAATACAATTTTTCCAGATTACATGTCAACACAATTTTTAAAAATCATTTTCTGATCAATCCATGCTCTTTTTGTCCTTCCCAAGATGGTCAATAATATGATATTGATTGTACATGTGTAGAATATTTCTAGAATAAGAATTTCATAGAAAAGATATTTCCACATTCATCATATTGTGAAAGGATGCCTATCGCTTATACGAGAGGAGAATTCATGGAAGAAATAAAGTGAAGAATAGTATACTTCAATCTGCATGCAGGCTCTGTCAGTTCCTTCTATGATGCTGAAAAGCCTTTTTTCATCAAGAGTCCCTTCGAGTTGTCCTGGATCCTTGCATTGCTGATGATGGTAATAATATCCCATCAAATTGGTATACCATCATCTGTTTAGCCATTCTCCAAATGAAAGGAACTTCTTTTGTTCTTTGCTATAAAATGCTGCTATAAATATTTTTGCCCAGATGGATATTTTCTTTTTTTTTATCTCTTGGAGGGTCAAAAAAATACTGATGGGTCAAAAGGCATAAAAGTTTAATGACTTTTGGAGTATAATTCCAATTTGCTTTTCAGAATGATTGGGCCATTTTTCAGCTCTACCAGCAGCATTGATACCTTATTCTTTCACATCCCCTCCAACAATTGTCATTTTCTATTTTTGCCATCTTTGTCTGATGGATATGAAGTGGGTTTTTATAGTTAACTTGCATGTTAGTGTATATATATGTATATATATATACATGTGTACATATATGTATATATGTGTGTATATGTGTGTGTGTATATATATATATGTATATATGTAATTGATAGGTTGGCTTTCTTCTTTTGAAAACTGCCTGCTCATTTTCTTTGACCATTTATTTATTGGGGAATGGATCTTGTTCTTATATGTTTCTGTCAAATCCTTCTCTATTCAGACCTTTATCAGAGAAAATTGCCTCCAAAATTCCCCCCCCCCCCAGTTAACTATTTCCTTTTTAATTTTAATCACATTGACTTTTTTGTCATCAAAATTTTCACTTTGACACAACCAAAATTATTTCATTTATTTCCTGTGGCTTTCACTATCCCTTGTTTGGCCAAGAAATCTTTCCTTCTTTGTACTTGTGAAAGAAATCTCTTTCTCTGATCTTCTGGTTTGCTTATATGAACCATTTTATGTCTAGGTCATATATCCTTTTGGAGCTTATCATGGTATATGGTTTGAGATTTGATTAAAATGTGATCAGATGATGGAATACTACACTGGAAAGCAAGGGTATGCCCTTCAATTGGGGAATGGCTGAACAAATTGTGTTATATGTTGGTGATGGAATACTATTGCACTTGAAGGAATAACAAACTGGAGGAATTTCATGTGAACTGGAAAGACCTCCAGGAATTGATGCAGAGTGAAAGGAGCAGAACCAGGAGAATATTGTACACAGAGACTGATACACTGTGGTAAAATCGAATGTAATGGACTTCTGTACTAGCAGCAATACAATGACCCAGGACAATTCTGAGGGATTTATGGAAAAGAACGCTACCCACATTCAGAGGAAGCACTACAGGAGAGGAAAAACAGAAGAAAAACAACTGCTTGAACACTTGGGTTGATGTGGACATGATTGGGGATGTAGACTAGAAACGACCACACCAATGCAACTATCAATAATATGTAAATAAGTCTTAATTGATGACACATGTTAAAACCAGTGGAAATGTGCATTGGCTATGGGGGTGGGGAAGTTTGAGGGGGTGAAGGGAAAAGTAAAAACATGAATCATGGACCCATGGAAAATTTTTCTAAAAATAAAAATTCTATTAAAAAAAATAAATGGTAACATTTAGGTCTATAAATAAATAAATAAATAAATAAAATGTGATTAGAGCCTACCCTATCCTAAGGTTCATTAAACATTATACTGTTACGTTCAGTTGCTTCTGAATTCTGGGGACCTAATCTGTTCCATTGATTAACTTTTATTTTTTTGAAGGTGTATGAAATTATTTTTATGATTACTGTGTTGTAGTATATTTTGAGATCTGGTACTACTAGATGGCTAGTAGTAGACAGCTAGGTGGGTATAGTCAATAGAGTTCCAGACCTGAGTTCAAATTTGACCTCAGATACTAATTAGCTATATGATCCTGGAAAAATTACTTAAAGCTGTTTGCCTCAATTTTTTCATCTGTAAAATGAACTGAAGAAGGAAATGGCAAAGTATATTTAGTATCTTTGCCAAGAAAATGCTGAATAGGGTCATGAAGAATCAGATATGACTAAAATGACTGAAGAGCAATAACAAATACTAGATTTCTTTTCTTTTCTTTTTCTCATTCTTACCCTTGGTGTACAAGATCTTTTACTTCTCCAGATGAACTTTGTTATCATTCTTTCTAGTCCTTAGAGTCTTGTAGCAGGAATTATGTAGAAAACTTCCTTGTAGTTTTGCAAATAGTTTCTTTAAAACTGTAGCTAGTTGTTCTTTAAATATTTGATAAAATTCACTAATAAATTCATTTAGTTCAAAGATTTATTGGGGTATTCACTTATGTCTTGTTCATTTTCTTTTCTGAAAATGAGTTATTTCGAATTTTTATTTTTTTAATCTGGGTATTTCATATTTTTGTAACTATTCACCCCATTTCATTGATCAATTTTGTTGTATGTATTGAAACAAAACAGTTTCTAATAATTTCCTTTATTTCATCATTATGAATTTGTCTTTTTCATTTTTAGCAATTTAATTTTCGTTTCATTTTATATCAAATTAAGTATCTATTTTATTAGTCTTTTTTCCCTCCCCAACCCAGTCCTGGCTTTTATTTATCAATTCAGTATTTTTAAATGGATAAATTCAAATACATTTTCCTACTAACACATTTTATTTTTAGTTTTGTTCATTTGTTCTTTGATTTTTGCTATTTTCTTTTAGTGTTTAGTTAGGATTTTTTGATTTGTTTGTTTTCTAGGGTTTTTTTTAAGCTGAATACCTAATTTATTAATTTGTTCTCCCTCTCTCCCTCTTTCTCTCTCTCTCAATGAAGAGGTTTAGCAATAGAAATTTTCATGTAAGAACTGCTTTGTCTGCATCCCCAAAGTTTTGCCATGTTGTTTATTGTTTTCTTTAAAGAAATGATCTATTATTTGTATGATTTGTTCTTTGACTCACCAGTTCTTTAGGATTAAATTGTTTTTACTCCATTTAAGTTTGACTATTTCTTTGAAAGTCCTTGTTTGATTATGCTTTTTATTATATTGTGGTCATGAAATAACATGTTGAACATTTCTGCTTTTTCACATTTATGAAGTTTTTATGCATTAGCAAGTGATTGTTTTAGTAAGACTCCATGCATAGGATAGAAGTATGCACATTCTTTTTAATTACTAGAGATCTAACTTTAAAAAAATTCTATTTGGATCCTTAATTTTTTTTGTTTATCTTTTGGTTTAATTTGTCTACTCCTGAAAAGGGATACATTAAAGTCTCCTATATAACCTTGGCTTTACCATCTATTTCTCCCAGTAATTTGATTAGTTTTCCCTTTAAGCACTTAGAGGATATGCCATCTGATATATATATACATATATATATACACACATATATGTATGGGTATATAAAACCATATATATGAGTGTATAAAACTATATATGATATATATGTATATGTATGTGTTGATATTATTTCATTATGTTGTCTTTATTTTATTATTATTATTATTATTATTATTATTATTATTAAAATTCTTACCTTCTGCTTTAGAATCAATACTATGTATTGGTTCCAAGGCAGAAGAGTGGTAAGGGCCAGGCAGTTAAGTGCCCAGGGTCACCTAGCTAGGAAGGGTATGAGGCTCTATAGTGCTTTTAAAATAGAATGCAGTTTTTCTTCTTTCCCTTCCTTCTTTTTCCCATACCTATTTTTATTATTTCTTTGTGTGATATCATGATTGCCAATCCTGGCTTTTAAAATTCATTTAGAGCAGTGATGGGCAAACTATGGCCTGCAGGCCCCTGAAATGTTCTATCTGGCCATAGGACATTATTCCTAATCTGACAAACACAATGAGTAGGATACAGTACACTGAAACTTCGAAAGAGTTGCCTTAGAAACAGATTGACAGGCTAGCATTTCCTTTCTTTTGGCCCCCTCTTTAAAAAGTTTGCCCATCACTGCTTTAGAGCATAATAAATTTTGTTCTAAACCTTCATTTTAAGTCTGTGTGAATCTTTACATTTCAATTGCAGGGTATGTGTGCAGAGGTAACCAACACGTGGCAGATTCTGCTTTCTAATCCATTCTGTGGTCTCCTCTATTTTGTGGATGAATTGATCTCATTCACCTTCACAGTTAGGACTGAGAGTTATATTTTCCCTTCTACTTTATCCTTTTATACTTTGCCCCTCTTTATCCCCACTCTCTGTCTTTATAATGAAGCAGAAAATGGCGGAAAAAAAAAAGAAATGTGAGTAGCTCCAGGAACCTATAATTGAAATGGTCTAATCCTGTTTCTGTGCCCCTCCTCTCTTCACCTGCTCAGGATTTTGATCCCTGGTTCTTACACTTCCTTTGTCTCCTTTTGATCCCTCCTTTATGATCCAACCACTGAAGCTAAAGTCTGTTTTGCTTTCCCTACTAGACTCAACACTTCCTTTTAACTCTCACTTTCCCCAGATTCTACTTGTTTCCCTGTTGAGTGTAATGAATCACTGCATCAACCTACATTAGGAGTTCAACCCTATTTTGCCCAGTTCAGATTAGAGTCGGCTTATAGCATATCCTCCTAGCCTTCCCGCCTACCTTCTCTTATTTGTTTGTACATTCTCCTTCTTGAGCATCATATTATGAAAGATTGTTTTTTCCCTCTTGTTGCTCATTTGCTAGTGTATCCCTTTCACTGTCCTTTTTATTTCTCTCAAAAGCAACCTCGTAGGCCTTGTGTATGTATCTTTCTTACTCCCTTTGGGTCCCTAGAAGGCAGTGGTTTTCTGAAAAGGCACCTTTTGCTTCTCCCTCTTTTAGAATGTAGGCACTCAGTCATCATTTGTTGTTGGCCAGTCGTTTCAGTTGTGTCCAACCCTTTGTGACCCCATTTGGGGTTTTCTTGGCAAAGCTTTGCTATTTCCTTTTCCAGCTCATTTTACAGATGAGAAATTGAGGTAAATGGGGCAAAGTGACTTGCCTAGGGTCCCACGACTAATAGGTTTCTAAGGTAGGCTTTCAACTCAGGGAGATGAGTCTTTCTGACTCCAGGTCTGGCACTCGATCCACTACAGCATCTAGCTTCCTCCAAACCATCATTTTAGCTACTTTCAATTACTCAATTATTGTTTTTACCTCTCTAGGTTTTTCTTGTCTCCTATGTTCTCATTCTACCCAGTTTTGGGCAGAATATTTCATCAGAAATATTTAGATGTCTTCTATTCTTTGAAAAAATGCATTTTTTACCTTGAAGGATATTTATTTTTGAAGGGTAAGTTATTCTTGGTTGAAAGTCTTTATCTTTTGCCTTTTAGAATATTGGACTATAGTCCAATATTTTCTCTCCCTTATAGTAATAATAATAATAACCAGAATATTTAGAGCTCTTTAGGGTTTGTACAATGCCTTACAAACTTATCACCCTTTATCCATATTATTGATCCTATTTTATAGGTAAAGAAACTGAGGCACATAAAGGTTAAGTTACTTGTTCAGGGTCACATAGGTAGTAAATATTTGAGACCAGATTTGAAGTCATATCTTCCTGACTACAGGTCTGTAACTTTATCCACTTTGCCAGCTACTTACTTGGAATAGTAGCTGCTATCAGTTAATCTGATTGTATTTGAATTCTTTTTTGCCCCCCTTTCTGGCTTGTGTGTGTGTGTGTGTGTGTGTGTGTGTGTGTGTGTGTTTAACTTTGAATCTCTGGATTTGGGCTAGGGAAATTCCAGGGTGTTTTCAACTTGGGCTTTCTTTCAGAAAATGACCAACAAATTCTTTCTATTTTTACTTCGTCCTCTGGTTCTTAATAAAACTGAGTAATTTTATTTTATGATTTCTTGCAATACAGTATCTAGTTTTTGTTTTTGTTTTTGGTGATGGTTTTAAAAGAGTCTGATGGTTTAAAAATTATCTCTCCTTGACTTGTTTTCCAAGTATACTTAAGTCATTAAATATTTATTAAGCTCCTACTATGTGCTACAGAGACTGTGCCAAGTTCTGTGGATACCAAAAGAGGCAAAAAACAATGTTTGTCCTCAAGAAGTTCACAGTCTAACAGAGGAGACACCAAGCAAAAAATATAGACAAATTAACTACTTACAGGATAAATAAGAAGTAATTAACAAAGGGAGACACTGGAATTAAGAGAGGTTGGGAAAAAAAACCATGGGATTTTTTTAGTTGGAACTTAAAAGAAGCCAGGGCAGTCAGAAGGTAGAGATGAAGAGGGAGAGCATTCCAGGCATGGGAGACATCAAGAAAAAATGTCCACAGCTTAGAGATGGAATGTCATGTTTGAGCAACAGTCATGAGACCAGGGTTACTGGATCAAAGAGAATGTGGGAGACAGTAAGTTGTAAGAAGACTGGAGAGGTAAGAGGGGTCTGGGTTATAAAGGACTTTGAATGCCAAACAGAGGGCTTTTCATTTGCTCAATAGAGCAAATTGGGTCAATAGAGAGTCATTGAAATTTATTAAGTAGGTGGGTGATATGGTAGAATCTTTGCTTTAGGAAGGTCACTTTAGTAATTGAATGGAGGAGGGATTAGATTGAGGAGAGACTTAAGACAGGCAGATCCACCAGATAACTGATTACACACAACAGGTGTCTTACAACCAATAACCGACAATAGATGTCTTATATTTTCTTTTCTGTGTTTTTCCTGCTTTCAGTGTTCAGATTTTGTTCTAATATTTCTTCATCCCCAATGGAATTACTGATTTCTGATTACTTTATTCTCCTTTTCAGAGAGTTCATTGCTTAGGTAAGTATTTCCATTTTCCTTTTCCAGGCTTTTTATTTTCTTTACGTTTTCTCTCTTCTAGAGCTTTTATTTCAATTTGAATTCTATTTTCAAAGCCCTTTTGCTCTCTTTATTCTATCCATTTTTGTGGCCAAGCCATTCTTTTCTCCTGATCTCTATTTGGAATTAATTGTGGAGTTACTTTATTTTCATTTACCTCTTGGGCTTTTCTCAATCCTCAGAGTTTCTTTATTGTATTTAGTGTTTTCTTCTGTTTACTCATATCTTCAGCCTTTGTTTCTCAATTGGGAATTGTGCTTAGGCCCTATTTGGCTCCTTTCCTACTCCTCTAGGATGGTCAGGTCCTTCTTGGTCCTGTCCCCTATATGGTCTTAATGCTGTTGCCTCTGCTCTTTTGGATATGGTGACTAGAGCTATCCCAAACTTTTGCAGGAATCTCTTGCTTCTGGATGAATCTCAGGTGCCTCCACTAGACTTATGACTTCAGCCCCATCTCTGTCTCCTTCTCCTTGCTCAGGTCCAGATTGGGAGTTGGTTTCAATCCTTGCTATGGTCCTGAATAGCCCCAAGCAGATATCATTGATTACACTGGTAGCAGGAATCTCCTACCCAGATGCAATGTTAGCCTTTTCTGTTATGGACGCATCTCTACTGGATCTTTGGGTGCTATATTGCCTCATGCTGTGGCTTCTTGCCTCCTCTGACTTGTCTCTATTCAGAGTGTGCAAGAAGATTCCTTCTGGCAGTATTCTTGCAAATTCTTGAGCTGAATGGGAGATCTTAGAGTTGTTTCTTTTTTCTTTTTAATTGTTCTTTCTTGTGCATTTTTAGAATTTTTCAGGATCATTTTTGGAGAGCTAGCATCCTCAGTGATCTTTTGTTTCATCATGTTAAATAGAAGTCATCATTGTATTATCTACTCTGCTGGTCTCTTCTTTTTCTATTCTCTCACTTTACGGGACCCAAACTTTACTCCAAAGCCCCATGTATAGCAAGTTTAGGTAACTGGATTCTCTTTGGAATATGCAAGGGGTGCTGTCTGTCTAAAGTAGCACAGCAGCTAAGCTTTTCCTAAAGTGGAAGAATCCTTTTGTAAAAAAACAACTATATCTGCTTCATTGTTGTTCTTGTTCAGTCACTTCAGTCATGTCTAACTCTTTGTGACTTCATTTAGGGCTTCCTTGCAAAGATATACTGAAGTGGCTTGCCATTTCCTTCCCCAGCTCATTTTATAGAGAAGGAAATTGAGGCAAATAGGGTTAAAGGATTTGCCAGGGTCACACATCTAAGTAAGTGTCTGAAGTTGGATTTGAATTCAGGTCCTCTTGACTCCAGGCAGGCCTGGGGCTCTATCCAGTGCATCATCTAGTTGCCCTTTTGTCTCATTAACTTGGAGTTTTACACTTTGGATTTTTATAAAGTAGAGTTTACTGGTGATTAAGAGTTGCTTTTATATCTCTCTCAGGGCACAACTTGATCTCTCTTTCTCTTTCCTGGTGATGATTGAGACAAGGATTGACGTAAGCCTACAGTTGAAGAGAGTGAGAGAGTGAGACAGCAAGAGAGAGAGAGAGAGAGAGAGAGAGAGGAGAGAGAGAGAGAGAGAGAGAGAGAGAGAGAGAGAGAGAGAAAGAGAGAGAGAGAGAGAGAGAGGTAAGGGTGGAGGTGGTAGCAGCCTCCTTCTTCCAGGTGCCTATCTTCTCGCTCTGGCTGATATGTGACCATGAGCATGATGGGCCTCTCTTTCTTTGCCTTATCGTGTGTGTGTGTGTGTGTGTGTGTGTGTGTGTGTGTGTGTGTGTGTGTGTTCTGCTCTAAGGTGGAGTATTGGAAATGGAACAGAATACATTTTGACTTTAAGAGCTTCAAATGTCAAAAGATACATCAGGAATCTAGAAACCATAGTACATGCCAGATTTTGCTGGTGGTGAGGAGGGAGAGAGTCAAGATGGCAGAGTGAGAGCTAATCCTCTCCTAGAAAGAATAGTAAAAAGTGCCAGAGCAAATTGTAATTGGGAAAGCCAAGAAAAAAGTCACAGCAAGTAAATTTTCCAGACTAAGGCAACTGAGGAAATCAAAAAGAGAGGTTTGGAAACATTGAGGCAGGAGCTGGACAAGAGTACAGAGCAGGAGCAGCAGTATCAGAAAAGGTGGGACAGCAGCAGGCTAGTAGCATAGTGTTTAAGGACAGAAAGAGATCCCAGGAACCCCTATGCCAGCACTGGGAGCAGGATGGAGGGCCATCTGTTTCCCATTACCCAATACCGGATCACAATTCCAAGACTTAAGAGGAGCAGTCATGACAATGAAGGAGCAGGGGCCCTACCTGTATATGGAGCAAGGAATAAATTCCAGAAATATTACCGTGTGGTTCTGAGTTCAAGAGTAGAGACGGGACCTGGTGCTAATCTTTAATCCTGCACATGAGGCCAAAATGAAATAAACCAGGACAGGCGATGACCAGAACCAAAAGGGAGTGAATAATTCAGTCTCTGAATCTCCAGAACCTCCCATAGGGCCATTAGTGACTGAGATCAACAGCAGTCTACGCAAACTCAACCACACACAAACCAGCCTCCAGACTTGGGTCAGGAACTCACACAGTAAAGACCAGGAGGGCAGTGAACAAATGTCTCCCTGGATCACAACACCGGAAGCGTGGAAACTTACAGGAAACAGAACTGGGAAAGAAGAGTTTGCTGGCAGCTGAGTCCAGTGAGGTGCTAGCAGAGCCGTGAGGAATGACCCGATTGACCCAGACCAGCCAAGAGGATTGACTGCAAGCTTCTGTATCCTGCTGCAGCAAGCAATTAACCCCTACCATTGGCTGTGCTGCTGCATTTGGTAGTGAAGTTGTGGGAGAGAATCCACTGAAGCAATTGCTTTAATTTGGGGGGGGGGTTCTCCCCATAGACCAAGAGGATAAAGGAAGAATGTTTTCCTAGTTGTTTTAGGGGGAAATGTTTATAACTTCTGTTTTTGCTCTATCTTCTTAGTAAATATTCCTTTTAAAAGTTACTGGAGTTTCATTGGTTAGATAATATTGAGGTACTAATTCTTGGGTCAATCAATAATATAAAGGCTATACCAGGGGCAGCTAGGTGATGGAGAGCCAGACCTGGAGATGAGACCTGCTTTCAGATCTGGCCTTGGGCACTTCCTAGCTGTGTGACCCTGGGCAAGTCACTTAACCTCATTACCTAATCCTTATCTTTCTTCTGCCTAGGAACCGATACTCAATATCAATTCTAGGATAGAAGGTTAGGTTTTTTAAAAAATTTAAAATAATTCATTTAAAAATAAAAAAAAAACATTTAAATTTAAAAATAATAAAAAAAAATAAAGGGAATACCAATTATAACTGGAGGTGGTTATTGTGAAGAACACATAAAAATGGAATCTTGAGCCAATAATACTAAAAGATACCCCTAGACCCCTGAGGAAGAGATGTAACAAGCTTTGCTTTGGGGAACTTGAATCACCAATGTGATCAGGAGTTGAAATATATAAGGCTACATGTAAAATGAGAGAATCTGATTAGATAATCTCTAAAATCCCTTTGCTGGGTGGCACAGTGGATAGAGTGCCAGGCCTGGAATCAGGAAGATGTGAGTTCAAATCCAGCCTCAGATATTTATTAGCTGTGTAGCTCTGGGCACATCATTTAACCCCATTTGCCTCAGTTTCCTCATCTGCCAAATGAGCTGGAAAAAGTCAAGAGTTAGACATGACTGAAATGACTCAACAATAATAACCAAACATTCCCTTCTAGCAGCCTCTAACTACATGATTTTATGGCCTTGGTGTGAATCCTGGCTTGGGGAAAATCAGTTTCTCTCTTTCCTTGTCTCTTCATATAAAAAAATGAGGAGACTGAATTCAATACTCCCTTCTAAATTCTATGCAAGTAAATAATGTGAGCTCTCTCAAAGTTTTCATACTTTTCTCATAGAACTTATTATAGCCCCTCTTAAATCCACTGTCCCAGGATGCCCCTGAACAGCTGGACAGCAACAGATACTCTCCTTTCAAACATTCCTCCCAGAGTGGTGTGGTGTTATTTGGGAGCAGGGGAGGAGTATTATATAATCAGGCACGAATGTGTCTGATTTGCTAGACTCTAAGATCCTTGAGGCCAATAAGTTTCATGTTCATCTCTGTTTCACTCTGAATACCCAGAGCTTGGTAGTTAAGGGGTTAAAAATATTGGAATGAATTGTGGAGAAATTAATGGGAAAGTTTTATATGCAGAGGACCAAAAGATCTTCTAGTCTCCCTCGCCTACATTTCTCCTACCCTTTCCCCTGATGTCTTGGACTGGCTGCTGGGACCATGATTGGATTCCTCTCCAAGGATCTGGCCAGTCTGGGACAATAGCTATTGCAGGGAATCCTGTTGCTGGGCCCCTGCCAGAATACCAGCCAGCCCAGTACGAGCTGTCCCCATTGTCCTGTGTGTCATGTTCTGTGAACAGTAGAGCTGGTGACCTGGGAAACAAGGCTCCCACCAAGGCTTAGAGCAAGGGTTTCTAATTTTGTTTGGGGCCCTGTACCCCTGAGTTTTTAGTAAACTTTACCATGGCCACTATTCAGAATGAAAGGAAATAAATTCTAGATTGGCAAGTAAGAAATAAAATAGAGATTAATTCTTTCTCTTAAAGAAAAGTAAGAAAAGGATATGCTTCTCTAAAAGTACAACAAAAACATATCTAATTTTATTTATTATAAATCAGTTTTTATTTATTTATTAGAATATTTTCCCACAGTTACATGATTCATGATCCCTGCCCCCCACGTCCCTCCCCCATCTTGGAACTGACAAGCAGTTCCACTGGGCTATCCATGTTCAAAACCTATTTCCATGTAATTCATATTTGCAGTAGAGTGATATTTTAACATCAAAACCCTGATCATATCCCCAGTGAACTACGTCATTGATCATATGTTTTATTCTGTGTTTCTGTTCCCACAGTTCTTTCTCTGGATGTGGATAGTGGTAAATCAGTTTTTAAAGAAGCTAAATAAAAATATTCCTATAGCCTTTTTATAAGCTTCTCATAAATGATCAGATGAAATTAGATATGTAAAGCAATTAACGCAGTTCTTTGGCACATAGTAGGTGATTAATAAATGCTTGTTCATCTCCTCCCTTATAACCTGAGGGATTATATAGATATAATTATATATACACATATATATGCACATATATACATCTCCCTCCCTCCCTTCTCCTTCTCCTCCTCCTCTTCCTCCTCCTCTTCCTCCTCCTCCTCCTCCTCCTCCTCCTCCTCCTCCTCCTCCTCCTCCTCCTCCTCCTCCTCCTCCTCCTCCTCCTCCT
>NC_058133.1:187003344-187047232 GCF_016433145.1 Gracilinanus agilis
GAGAGGAGAGGAGAGGAGAGGAGAGGAGAGGAGAGGAGAGGAGAGGAGAGGAGAGGAGAGGAGGGAGGGAGAATGTTTTAAGGAAGAGTTTCCATAGAAACACTGACATCATGCTTGGCAAACTGGATTGTAAGGTCCTTGAATGGGAGGTGTTTGGATGTTAAAGGCACAGTGAAATAGCCAAAAATGAATTTGCAGACCGTGGATTTGGAAGACGATTTCTGTTCTTGTCCAATCCACACACCTCGAGTCAGAGCCAAGCACTGACTCCAGGTCTCTGACCTCCAAACCTTTGCTCTTGCCATCTTTCCATCCTGCGCCATCCTGCACTAAAACTGGAACTAAGTCAGTGTGGGAGGTGGCACGTAGAAGACAATGGGATGGTTATGTCAGGGAACTGGGACAATCATTTGTCCTTTGGAAGGGCACAGGCTTTCAAGTTGGAAAGAGTCATAGCAATCATCCCATCCAGCACGTTCCTTTTATAGAGAATAAACTGAGCCCCAGAGAGATTTGGACAAGGTCACGAGGCTAGTTACCAGAAGGGCTGGGATTTGAACTTGGACTCCCTGACTTCAGACCCAATGTTCTTTTGTGCAGGAATTCAGGTTAGAGCAGCAACAGCCTGAGGCCCTGAATATTGTACCCAGTAAGGGGACCTTCTGCCAATGTGTGTGATGGGTTTAGAAATGAAAAGGAAATGCTGGCACTTAGCACCTCGGGCCACATGGGCCAAAGAGAATTGGCAGGGTCTAGGTGATCGAGATGGGCCTTGGAAGAGGCCACCTCTGCTCCCTACCTTTGGGAATAACACTAAGCTGCTTCTAGGAGAGAACAGCACCAACCTTCATGAGTTCAGATTTGACCATGCCAGGTTATCTCAGATCACATGTGAGCACTGGCATATACTTCTGTAATCAAGAGCAAGTGGATAGCTAGGTGGTACAGGGGTAGAGCAAGCACTGAGCCTGGAGTCAGGAAGATTCATCTTCCTGAGTTCAAATCTGACTTTGGACAATTCCAAGCTATGCGACCCTGGGCAAGTCACTTAGCCCTATTTGCCTCAGTTTCCTCATCTGTCAGATAAGCTGGAGAAGGAAATGGCAAACCACTCCAGTACATTTGCCAAGAAAAACCTAAATGAGTTCAAGAAGAGTTGGACATGACTCAACAACAAAAACAACAAGCTTAAGAGCAAGAAAGGAAATCATGTGGCTGGCACCACAGAAATCAGGCAAGTCTGAATTAACTGAATAAAAGTCTTCTTCTTTCTCTTAACTCCCCACTGATTCTTCCTGAGAATAAAATGGAGCAATTGTCTCAAGTGAAAAGCTCTCTATTGTGGTTGGTTCATAGGTCTATATGTTTAGATTAGAGGGACTTCTAATTGAACCCTTTCACTTTACAGATGAAGAAACTGAGGCCCAGAGAGGTTGTAACTTCTCCAATGTCACAAAAGTAGGAAAAGCAGAACTGGGCTTTGAACTTAGCTCCTCTGAGTCCAAACTATCCTCTGTGCTATGGGATATAAAAATACACCTTAGAGAGACCAGCTAGGTGGCTTAGTAGATAGAGAGCCAGATCTGGAGACAGGAGCTCCTGGGTTCAAAGCTGACTTCAGATAATTCCTAGCTGTGTGACCCTAGGCAAGCCACTTAACCCCCATTGCCTAATCCTTGCCACTCCAACTTTACGAACCAATATATAGTATTGATTCTAAGATGGAAGGTAAAGATTTTTTAAAAACCATATCTTTGAGAACATCTAGTACAATTTCCTTAATTTACCTAAGGAAAACCTGAGATCCAGATTTGCCTCAAATCATGTAGCTATTTAGTTGTCAGCAGGATTCAGTCCCAGATCTCTTCCCTCCGTACTATGCCTATCTTGGGATTGGGACTGGGGGAATAAATCTCCATGACTGATACTCAAGGGCGAGTAAAGAGGAGGGTCTCCCCAAAGATCACGTTCCTGAATTTGTGGTCTTTCGTTTGTTTCTCCATCGCAGTCTTTGCTCACCTCCCTGTCCCTCATAGACTGGCACACACAGAATCTGTTTGAGAACTAGCTATGGCTAAATAAATGGACAATTTAGGGGCACAAAATATACCCAGTTGAGGCAAACTACAAGTATCATCGTCTCAGGTTTTCTTGAATATCCTGACCCTGGTTCAAAGCATTATTAGTCACTTCTAGGCTCTTTCTGTTTCACTCTCTAATTTTTTCTCTAGCCCCAACCTTCAGGGTCATTTATCTTCTTGTTGGGTCATCTTACTTTCAACCTTAGATCCAGGCTGAACTGTGTCATCAACTCTAAAGCACAGGTCTGACCGTGTTATCCTGCCCCCCTCACTACCACCCAACAAACTCCAGTGGATCCCTATTACCTCTAGGATCAAATAGAAAATCCTCTGGCTTTTAAGGCCAGTCTTTCTCAGATGGTCTATCTTGAAAAGATCACACCCAAGTTTACTGAGATATTCATGCTAATAACCAATATTGGGATCATTGTTTTTCAATCACATCTGACTCTGCACGACCGTATTTGGGAGTTTCCTCAGCAAGGATACTGGAATGGTTTGCCATTTCCTTCTTCAGCTCGTTTTACAGATGAGGAACTGAGGCAAAGAGGATTAAGTGACTTGCCCAAGGTCACACTTATAGGAAGTGTTTGAGGCTAGATTTGAACTTATGAAGATAAGTTTTCTTGATTCTAGCCCAGTGCTCTCTCCACTGAACTACCTAGCTGCCCCATTGAGATCATTAAGTAATTTCTAAGGTCTCCTGGGACACTCTTCATGACCTTCAGACTTTGGAAGCCTGGGCCTCTGCTAGGAAAAACCCAAGGAATACCATGGTCCTCAAGTCCCACCTCTGGGGAACAATTAATTAAATCATAGCAGCTAAGTTGACGCTCAGGACAGAAGGTTCAAATTTAAAGTTGAGAATTCAATTATATCACTAATAAATATTTATGATCTGCATTGTATACAAGGCACCATGCAAAATCCAAATGAAAGAAATAAGCTACCTGGAAATTTGCAACCTGGACAGATAATAAAGAGGAAGGCCAAACATCATCAGAAATCCAAATTTTGCAAATATAGATTTGCTGGACTCTCATTCAAGGTGCCTCCTATGTGCTATTGTGATGTTCCATTTGTGTTTTAGTCTAAGAAAGTCAAAAGGCTTCCTTTAGCCGCTATGGCCATGAATCCTGTGAATCAGGTCAAGCAACGCCACCTTCCCTCCAACACAAGTCACGATATTCAAATTTATTTGCTAAAAACCCTCACCTTTTATCTCAGTATCATCTCTTTTTTTAAAAAACCTTATCTTCTACCTTAGAATCAATACTGTATATTGGTTCCAAGGCAGAAAATTGGAAAGGGTAAGGCAATTGGGGTTAAGTGACTTGCCCAGGGTCACACAACCAGAAAATGTCTGAAGCTAGTTTTGAACCCAGGACCTCCCTACTTTAGGTCTGGGGCTTTATCCACTGAGCTACCTTTAACCAATCATCAGGAGACACCGAATAGTGCATTTTTAGTTACAACAACTGGGATGAGACAGAGATTACTCCCACTTTGTCAGTGGGTCAGAATGAAATTAAGGCCAAAGGTCGGGCCAGTTATGGCAGAACACACCTGCACTCCCTGCAGCTGGTCAGCCCCTTGAGTTGGAGAGTTCTCAGCTGCAGGAGGGCGAAGCACAACAAGAAAATGATGAATCCTCGGGCATGAAGGCCACAGGGCTGCCAAGAAGGGGCCCAGGTCCAGTTGGAGAAAAGAGGAAGGTTAAAGGTAGGGGAAAGGGAGGGGAGTAGGCAATGATTAAGTACTAAGCACTTTACAAATACCTCATTGGGTAAATGATAAAGCTTCCACACTGGTCTGTGCTGGCATTTGGCTCATCCATGGCCACTGTACTTTCAGCCTGGGCAAGAAAGGGAGGGCCCCATTTAAAAAAAAGAAAATAAAAGACTAAAGGTCAGTGCAACTTGAAATTGAAGCAAACATTAGAAAAGGTGAACCGTGAAAAGTAATTAAATGGAAACATTCCATGGACATTTTTGTTGCTGTTGTTTAGTCATGTCTAACCCTTCATGACCCCATTTGGGATTTTCTTGGCAGAGATACTGGAAGGGTTTGCCATTTCTTTCTCCAGTTCATTTTACAGAAGAGGAAACTGAGGCAGACAGGGTGAAGGGGCTTGCTCAAGGCCACCCTTCTAATAAGTGTCTGGGACCAGATTTGAACTCTTCTTGACTCCAGGCCAGCACTCTATCCACTGTGCCACCTAGCTGTGGGGAAACCAAAAGGTCCCAAGTTCCAAGCCAGTATCCATATATGACTCCAAAAATACTTCTATATTCTCTTTCATGCCTTGATGTTGCAATAATTTTATCTGTCATATCTGTGATTTCTTGCACAAAGGACCCTGGTTATTTCCATTAGAGGAAAAAATCAGAGATAATCTCATATCTTTTCCCAGTCTTTTTACAACTCAATGCCCTCCATGTACTCTGAGACCCAGTGACACTGGCCTCCATGCTGTTTCTTGAACAAGACACTCCATCTCCCAACTCCAGGCATTCTTGCTGGCTGACCATCTCGCCTAGAATGCTGTGTCTCTCCATCCTTGCCTCCTGGTTTCCTTGGCTTCCTTCGAATCTCTGTTAAAATTCTATTCTCTACCAAAATCCTCACCTTCCCTCTAAAATTACCTTAATTTCCCCATATGTGTATGTGAATGTATATCCATATATATAAACATTTAGAGATTACTCCTACTTTGTCAGAAGTCTTTTGTAAAAAAGCAAAATAATTAAGTAGAACTAATAATAGAATGACCTCATCTAAAAGCCTGTGCAACATCTGTAGCATCTCCAGAAAAAAAGAAATGAATCTATTTTCTCTCCCTCCCACCCTTTACCCCACTGAAAAGAAAAAATAAAACAAAACAAAACATTATTTCTTGTATCAAATATATATGAGGAAGCAAAACAAATTCCCTTAATGGCCTATCTATATATCTTTATAAATATATCATCGTATACCATAAACCTGTCACATCTAGGAACTGGTAGCACACTTCATCTTCTGGAATCATGAATCATATTCTATTGATCAATAGAATATGATTCTTTTTTAAGCCCTTATCTTCTGTCTTAGAATCAATACTAAGTATCAGTTCCAAGACAGAAGAGTGGTAAGAACTAGGCAATTGGGCTTAAGTGATTTGTCCAGGTTCACATAGTTAGAGTGTGTCTGAGGTCAGATTTGAACCCAGGACCTCTTGTCTCCATGCCCAAGTCTCTATCTACTGAGCCACATAGGTGCCCCTCGATTATAGTACTTATAGCCTTCAAAGCGGTTTTTGCAGTTCTATTGTTATTGAAGAAATTCTTTTGATTTTGCTCATTTCATTGTTGGCATTATCAATGAATAAAAGCCTTCGATTTCTGTCTTTATAATATTGATGTTACAGTATAAATTGGTTCTACTTTGGCTCTACTTACCTCACAGAGTCAAGCAAAACCAGTTCCCACGTTTTCTAGGCACATTGCTCAACTTATATGTTTCAGACAACATGCCTCCTTGCAGACGTAGGACTTTCCACATTTGGGAGTTCCTTATGCCAGTGAAATCACAAATCCAGTCCCTAGTCCTGTCTTTCATTGGTATCTATGCACTAACAAGAGATCTAAAGAAAGATGCCCAGTACAGTGTATGAACTGCCCTGTGGTGACATTATGGGAGGACAAGAGTCCAAACAAGATGGGCAGGCAGGGAGACATTTCAGTCTACAATACTAATGTGGTCGCAGTCCATCAAAGCAACGTCTCGAGTCCACTGGTCATCTCCAGACACCAGCTCTTTCAGAGCCCAACCTCCTTCCTGCACCCCACCCCACACACAATATAAATGTACACTATGTACAAACGTGTTTTATATATCATATATAACACATCCATATAATACATAAAACATGTTATATATTAGACATAACACACATAACATGTCACATACCCTATATAATATACATGTATGGCTATATATTATACATAATACACATATGGAATGTACATAAAACATAGATTATATAATACACATAAAGGATATCTAAACATGTTACATGTGTTATTAACACACATAGTATATATAACATGCTATATATTATATACAGCACACATGCTACATATCACATAATATATTTATATAATATGCACATAAAGTATATATAAAAACATGCTATAGGTATTATATAACATATGTTGTGCATATATAATATGTTATCTATGTAATACATATAATATATAATGCTATATATTATATACAATATGTATGTATATTATGTGTAAAGCATGTGTATGGTACATAATATATACATATAGCATATAGATGTTATGGATGTTACATGTAATACACAAAGTATAAAACATGTTATATATTATTCATAATACATATAGTATTATAAAGAGTATATATTATACATAATACACACATTATATAGAAAACATGTTATGTATTATACATTGTACCCACATATATATAAAAACATGCTATATATTATATATAACACATACACATAGCATATATAATATGTTATAGATATATGTAATACACACCATATAAATGCTATATAGTATTCACAATACACATATAGTATAAATAAACATTATATATTACACATAATACACACATAATATATAGAAAATGTCATATATTTTACATAATACACACTTAGTATATATAAAACATGCTATATATTATACATAATATATACACATAGTATATGTAATAGATTATAGATGTTATATGCAATACAGTATAAAACATGTTATATATTATTCACAATACACATATAGCATATATAAAACATTATATAGTATACATAATAAACACAAATTATATATAAAGCATGTTATATATTATACATAATACAGATATAGCATATATAAACATGTTACATATATGTCACATAAATTAGAAACATTTATAGATGGCCTAGTACTAAGAACTTTCTCAACCCATCAGGTTGAGAATCTGAAATGCCATCGCTTGGGTGCACAATAATCTATTAAAGGCAGCTACCACCTTGCCTGGAAAAAATTCCAGCATTGTCTTCCTTACATATAAACCACTTAAAGTTCACATGTACAATTGCTATCTTATCACCTCTACCCCTCTTGTCAGAGGTCTCTCCCCTACCCATACTTCTTTTTGAAAAAGGAATTTGCTCCCCAGAAGTAAGTGTTTATTTCGGTTACAGAGACAACGAGGTAGAGAACAGTGTGACCCCTCAGGCATCTTTGTGTGCTGATAAATATTTCTATCAAATGAAGCTGGTTCAGCTTTATTTTGGGGGTGGGGAGTGGGGGAGAGAATTTTGATGGGAGTGTTGCTCCTAGCAAAGCTGTCACTGGTTCTTGAGGATAGGCAGATCTTCTAAAATAGCGTCAGGAATGATCATGGATTGTTTGTACCTATTATGTCCAAGTGCCTAGCTCAGTGCCTGGCACAGAGTAGGTATTTAATAAATAATTATTAATTGCTTAGTTATGACAGGCTGACTGCTTCCCTAGGCTTAAGACCCATGTCACACCGGGGCAAAAGTCCTGTAGTTTGAGGTTTGGTGTCTAAAAAGGGCTTGAACTTGCCTCAGAGGAGGGAGACACCAGTAATATGGAGGAGCTGGGCTAGAAAGAATCCCCTCTAGTCATGCAAAGGCCTTGAAAGTCCAGTGCTTTCCCAGGAAGATGTAAAAGGTCACATTCCTCAGAGAACAGATGAAGATGCCTCCCCCTCTTCCACCAACACTCTGAAGGGGAGAACCTCAGCTTACCCTAACCAAACCACTTAACCCCATCAAAGGAGGCTAGAGGTAATGAAGGGTGACTACTACAGCCCAGCTAGAAAGATAGACAAGACACACCTTGACCTAGTAATACTCTTCTCCAGGGAGAGAAAAACTGGGTCAAAGGTTGGGAACACCTGACAGCTTGTTCTTCTCTTGCTAAGGAGCTTCCAGTCAGTAGAGGGTGCATTTAAAGACTCCATTTCTTTCTCTCTATTATATGTGTTTTCTACCTCAATTGTTCATGCTCTTATTTCCTTCAGAGGCAGCTGGTGGCAGAAATAGATTAAGGGCACTGGACTTAGAGTCGGGAAGACCTGCGTTCAAATGTGATCTCAGATACTTACTAGCTGTGTGACCTTGTGTAAGTCACTGAACCTCAGTTTCCTCAATTGTAAAATGGGGAATATTAATAATAGTACCTACCTACCAGAGTGGTTGTGAGAATCAAATGAGATAATATTTGTAAAATCACTTAGCATAATGCCTGGCACTTAGTAGGCACTATATAAATGCCTATTGCCCTCTTTTCCCTACAAATAAATTCTGTACAGGTATCCCTTCCACATCATGGCAGTTAGGGGTATATGGTATCACTCCCATGATTTAGAAAACTCATGTAAAATGCCAGAGAAGTCTAATTTTTTTTCCTTTTTCCTTTTAAGGGGAGTTTATGGTACCTTATTGAATAATCTGGGTTAAGTATTTGGACATAGGCTATGCATAGGTCAATGTTAACATTTTTAGCCTTTGTGTGTCATCTGTTGGCTTTCATGAATTTTTTGCAAATTTTAACTTCTTAATTCTTTTAATTTTAAAAAATAAATTGTGTATCATTAGGGGATTAAAGGATGAAATATGTTGATGTATAATACTATACATATATTTTATGCATTTCTCAATTTCTAAACTTTTCCTGTATCATCTGTTGGCGTTTGCATGTTGTCTGTGGTGTCCCCCAAAATTCTCATTTAATTTCTCATGATATATCAAAACTTCAATAGGGAAAGTTGCGATGTGGGAGGGATACCCATATTTACTTACCTCTGCAAAGTATATCCCTTCCATTAGATTGTGAAGGATGAAAGTACTCTTTTCAGAAAACATTTGTCTTTGTATCCTTAACATTTAGCATAGGCCTAGCATATACTAAGTATATAAGCGATTCTTTTATTTAATTCTCTCTGATGTAAAAGGTTGGACGGATGACCTCTAAGAGCCCTTGGCAACTGAGTAGTAGAGTATAAATGCTGGAATTGGCATCAGAGGACCTGGATTCCAAACCTACTCTACTCCCTACTTCCTATTTTATCATTGGATAAATCACTTAGCTTCTCTGGGCCTCAGCTTCTCATCTACAAAGTGAGAGTGCTGGACTACAGGTACCTTTTAGCTCTAAATCTTTGATTACACAGCCCTTCTAGATAATGGATTCTTAATTCTTTTGGGGTTTATGTGTTCCTTGGGACTCTTTCTATGTTCTTAAATGCACAAAATAAAATACATAGTTTGACACAGGGAACCAATTGTATTGAAATATGGATGTAATTTTTTTCCCTAGCCAAGTTAATGGACTTCAGGTTAAAAATTCTTCTTCTAGATCAATGATCTATGAACTCTCTCAAATGATAAAGCAAGGATTAACTATGCTTGTGGTCTCTAAAACTTTGTGGTTTTTTAAATCCAAATACAGAGATTGCTGGAGATCAGGAGACCTGGAGTCTCTTCAGAGCTCTGTGCCTTAACTAGCTATGATATGTGACCATGGTCAAGTCATTTCCCTCTCTGGGCCTCAATTTCCTCATCTGTAAAATATTGGATTCAGATAATCTGTAAGGACCTGCAGAGTTAAAAAATCCTATGCCTCTAATTCCAAGTTAGGCCTAGTATAGCCCTGAGGATCTGGGAGTAAGAGTAGTGACTTTGATCTCAGTTTTTGAAACTGCTGTTTCCATTTCCCCCTAGCAACTCTGGTCTGGCCCCAGAGGGGAGGGGAACTTGGATACTTCTCAAATAGTTAGCACTGAGGAGTTTCATTCTTTAACCGGTTTGCTCTGTATAGGTATAATTTGCTCCAAAAAATCTTGAATGAAAAGCAAAGATCTTCTGCCTACTCTCCCCACAAAACAAAATAACAACAAAACTATTCCAAGGAATATTCCATCCCTTTTTGAATGACCCTTTGCCTTAGTTTGTGTTAAGTAACTTGCTCCCGAAGATGATCTAAGAGGCGGCTGGCCCCTCCTGGCTGACATTTGCAGATTCCAATGCGAGGAGTCTTCAGGCCCAGAATAGTGTCAAGTGGAAAACACTCCAAAGCTACTCAGTGTAACAGTTCCATAGCTCATTCAAGGGAAAATCCTCAAGTCCTCATCCTTTCCATTGACTGTGCGGCCTTAGACAGAAGGGAAGGGAATAAGACATTGGGAAGAACTTCCTGGCCTCAGAGACTTTGTCAGACAGGCACTCAAGTGAACTGGGAGAAGTAGGAGAAATCTCTTTCTCTAGAGAGATATTTCATAGAATGTTAGAAACTGGAAGAGACCTTAAGAGATCATACTCCCTCACTTTACAGATGAGGAAACTGAGGCTCATGTAAGAGAAGCGATCTGCTCATCTCTAAGGCTGATCTGGATCTGTTTCTGTGGGACCCTTCCAAACAACTGACTTGCTTTTTGCCTGAATAGGATGAGTTAAGTGAAATCCTGCTTGGAGGCTGGAAATGAACATTGTGTTTTTCTTTCCCTTATAAAACCAACATTCAAGCAAGTGGAAGCCTGGAAAATAGCCAGTGATGATCATAAATGTTCACCAGTAAGGATTTACTTTAAAAGATCCAAAAGCTAAATCTATCTAAACATTGTGACAACAATCATAACCAACTCATGGGCAAAGTCTTTACAAGAATAGAGAAAGGAGGGAGCAGCTGGGTGGCTCAGTGGATGGACAAGAGGTCCTAGGTTCAAATCTGGACTCAGACACTTCCTATGTGACCCTGGGCAAGTCCCTTAACTCCAGTGCCTAGCCCTTACCACTCTTCTGCCTTGGAATGAATGCACAGTATTGATTCTAAGGCAGAAGGTAAAGGTTAAAAAAAATAGAGAAAGGATGTGTTCCAAGCAGGAAAAGGAAATGACTTCTTAGGAAGTCCAACAAGACCATCCTTTGTAAAAGATACTTGGCAAAAGTCTCAAAGTTTCTCATTTTCTAAGGCCTAAACCTAAAGACATCCACTGATTTTTCCCCTGTGCATTATGCGGGATGACATACATAAATGCACTGGAGAACTCTCAGTGTGGAAACCCCCTCCACTGATAAAGATTGTAACTATCTATGACTTAGGAGATGAAGTACGCAGAGTGACTAGGGGGTATATACATTGGACAATACTGCTATTAAGTGTCCAAAGTGAGATTTGAACTCAGGTTTTCCTAATTCCAACACAAGCATTCTATATCATTCTACACGAAAGATATGCTCAGATAAATCTATGATCTCATCAAGGTAGATGTTCCCTCTATACACATCACAACTTAACCATGCCTGTTCATCCATGTCCTTCAATAAGTTCATCCCAAGATGGGGGGAGTGGTCTACTCATCAGGTGAGGAACTTTTCTTGCTTCTGACATTTTGAGGTTACCAATGGAAAATATGGGCTACTTCTTTTTTCCTTCCATGGAGTGACCAGCCCATCATTTTTATCTTCTGATAAAACAGGGAGTCCCGTGGGCAGCTGGATAGCTCAGTGGATTGAGAGCCAGGCCTAGAGACGGAGGTCCTAGGTTCGAATCTGGCCTCAGACACTTCCCAGCTATGTGACCCTGGGCAAGTCACTTGACCCCAATTGCCTAGCCCTTACCACTCTTCTGCCTTGGAGCCAATATGAAGTATTGACTCTAAGATGGAAGGTAAGGGTTTAATTTAAAAAAAAAAAAAAAGAAAAAGAAAAAGAAACAAAGAAAAAACAGGGAGTCCCAAAAAGTCTTAGTGCCATTCTAAGTTATTAAAGATATTAAGAGGTAGCTAGTGGGGCAGCTGGGCTCAGTGGATTAAGAGCCAGGTCCAGAGATGGGAGGCCCTGGGTTCAAATCTGACCTCAGACACTTCCTAGCTGTGTGACCCTGGGCAAGCCACTTGACCCCATTGCCTAGCCCTTACCACTTTTCTTTCTTTCTTTTTATTTTTATCTTATTTCTTTAATTTCATTTATTTCATTATTTTAATCTGAAACAATTAATTAATTAATTAATTTGGACTGTTTTTCCATGGTTACATGATTCATGTTCTTTTCCCTCCCCTCTTCCCACCCCCTCCCATAGCCAATGTGCAGTTCTGCTGGGTTTTACATGTATCATTGATCAAGACCTATTTCCATATTATTGATATTTGCACTGGGGTGATCATTTAGACCAGTGATTCCCAAAGTAGGCGCCACTGCCCCCTGGTGGGTGCTGCAGCGATCCAGGAAGGCGGTGATGGCTACAGGTGCATTTATCTTTCCTATTAATTGTTATTAAAATTAAAAAAATTAATTTCCAGGGGCGCTAAGTAATCTTTTTTCTGGAAAGGGGGCAGTAGGCCAAAAAAGTTTGGGAAGCACTGATTTAGAGTCTACAACCCCAATCATATCCCCATCGACCCATGTGATCAACCACTCTTCTGCCTTAGAACTAATACACAGTATTGATTCTAAGATGGATGGTAAAAAAGAAAGAGGTAGCTAGTTGGCTCAGTGGATAGAGCACTGGGTCTGGAGTCAGGAAGATCTGAATTAAAATCTGGCCTCAGATATTTACTAACTATGTGGTCCTGGGAAAGTCACTTAATCTCTGTTTGTTTTGATGTTTTGGTGGTGGTAGTGGTGGTGGTGGTGATCCTTCAAAGAGAACCAGTGACAATATCGGGTGATGTCTTGACTTGCTCATGAACTGGATTTAAGTGAGACAGAGTTGCACAAAGTCATCAACATTATTCTTCCAGAGTCATCCAAGACCAGTGGTAAGACAAAAGTCAGGCTTACTGGTGATAGCCCAGGGTGACGGTGGATGAAGTTGGGGTCTTTGATGTCGGACCAAGCTCTAAGCCCTCCACACAGTACCTGCTTCAGTCACCTACATGACCACTAGAACAAATTGTTTTCATTTGTATATTCTAATGGGAGAAGTTTTTGCATACTTGGAGTAGGCATCCTCCTAACTCACCAATGAGTTTGAGATCTGTTGGTTACCCTTAACCTAGTTTAGCCCATCTGCCAAGATGGTTTTACTGAGGTGTGGCCATTGTGCATGCTACAGCTTCTCAGAGTCCCAGGTGAAAGGTGGACACCAAAAGTGGAGGAAAGGGCTTGGCAAACTCTCGCACCAGAAGTGCTAGTTCTCCCTGAACACCTCATATACTCCCAACTGCTTGTCTTAATCCAGAAGATTAAGGAGAAAGAAATGGCAAATGACTCCAATCCAAGAAAACCCCATGGTCAGTATCGATTGTCATGCTATGGTCTGTAAGGTCACCAAGAGTTGGACACAACTGGACAAAGCTAGTAAAGCTTAGAACTGCACCAAGACTTTTTTTTGCACTTCAGGCTCCCCACATTTACCATATGTCCATTGAGTAAGCCTTCTTTTTAATTCTTCAGTGACTGTGGGGTTCCATGTCTTGAAGATAAAACTAGGCATAAACCTGGAAAACTTTCATTGAACCTCCCTCCCTGTATGTTCTCCTTCCTCCCCCTTCCAACCACTCTCACCCCAACATAGAGATAAAGTCTAACAAATCCAAAGACCAAAAATATAACAGGAGCATAGATTTAAAGCTGGGAGGGACTTCAGAGATCATCAAGTCTCACTTCCCTGATTCTATAAAATGAGTCTAAGAAAAGATAAATGACTTATCTAAGGTCATACAAATAGTAACTATCAGGGCATGGATTCAAATACTTACCATCCAGCTCGAAATCTTTGCAAGTGAGTTAGAGATTCACTCCCAAGACTTGGACATTAAAATGAAACTGAACACCAACTCTTTACTTTGTGTTCAGGAAATAGTAACTGACATCTCCATAGGACTTCTGGGTTTACAAAGTGCTTCACATACATCATTTAAATCTCACAACAATTCTATGAAGTAGTTTGTTATTACAAATGAGGAAACTGAAGTTAAGAAAGAATACTAGCTAGGAAAGTCATGGCAAACCTTTTAGAGACCGAGTGCCCAAACTGCAACCCTCATACCGCATGTGAGTCCCATGCCTTACTCCAGAAAGGGGAGGGAGGAAGCATTCCCACTGGGCTGCTGGGCAGAGGGGCAGATGAAGTGAGAAATGTCCTCAGGCACCTGTGGAGAGGGGGAGGTGGAGCAGCCCCTTCTGGCATGTGTGCCATAGGTTCACCACCACAAAGCTAGGATATGTCAGACACAGAATTTGAACTCAGGCACTTCTGACTCTAGGTCTAGCTGTCTAGCCATTTTGCTTTGCTCCCTCTTCTCCCTCTGCTTAGTGTTATTTAAGAGGAACCCAAAGTTGGGCTGAGAAGCCTGAGAACCAGTGACTCACGACAGCCTCATTTCTCCATACCCTGGCTGTTCCATCAGTTAAACAGGGACAGGAGCTCTCACCTTTGAAATACTCTAATGAAAGGGCTAGCAGAAGCAAATCCCCATCATCATCATGACTATTGGTCTTGTAATTCATGTGGTTGAGGAAGGTTTTATAGGGAGAGATTCAGAGGTGGGGTGGAGGGGCAACAAGGCAAAACTAGCCAATAGAAAGCTTTGCTGGGTGCATTCCCGGGAGCCCGAGATGGACTCATGTCACATGTAGTGTGTTTGTAAAACAATCACATTCAGGGGCTCTTCTCCATGAACAACAAAGGTCAGTTACTAGTTAACCAGCCCATGGGAATGGTGGCCCCAAACCTTCTAAATGGTAAACCAGCAAGACCTGTTTGCTGGGAGGAAAGAAGCACCATCAGTGCAAAAAAACTTGTGTATATACATATATATCCCTCATGGTTGTGTGTATGCATATCCATCCACACTGGTAGGAGGGAGAAGGTGATGCCTCAGTCTTTCTCTTCCTAATACCCAGGGATGGGCCCAGTGGGACCAGCCTTGTTTGATTTACAGGGGACCAAACAATGATGCAGTCATTTTCTCTTTCCAGCTTGAACACCTTTTAAAATAGGAGCCTGGCTGTCATTTACCTTTCTTATAAGAAATGAAAACAACTCACAGGGGGGGCTGCTTTTTCATTTGGAAAGAGTGCCCTGACCCAGAAGTCAGAAGGGTGAAACTCCATCCATTCTAAAACAAAACAAAACAAAAATGTTTATGTAACAACACTCATTGGCTCATTTTTGTCTCCTGGAGCTTTGGGAAGATATGACTATTGCTGCTCTTTTTTTCTTCTTCAGAGGTATTTTGTACCAAAACTCTCCTAGATCCAGGAAGATGTACATGTATACCAGTAGAGTTTTAACTATTAAAAAAAATAAAAATAACACTTATATATTTATAGTACCTACTCTATGCCAGGCCCTACATTAAACATCTTACAATTATTATCTCATTTGATCCTTACAACAACATCCCTGGAAGGTAGGTGCTATTATTATCCCCATTTTACTATTAAGGAAACTGAGGAGAATAGGGGTTCAATAATTTGCCCAGGGTCATATAGCTAGCAAGTATCTGAGGTCAGATTTGAACTCAATTCTTCCTCCCTCTAGGTCTAGCACTCTATCCAACTGTACCACCTAGCTCTATGGGCAGGAGAGAAATGTCTGTACACAGTAAGAACTTAATAAATGTTGAATAAATGAACCAGTCTTTGCAGGAAGAGAAATGGGCACCTCTTTCTCTTTAGCTAAGTTAAGCTGAGGTCTTTCCATTAGATTAGACTGATCTTGAGGAAAAAGAATGTTGCTGGGTAGGAAAACTGCGGTCCTCAGTGGATAGAGTACCAGGTTTCAAGTCAGAAAAATTCATTTTCATGAGTTCAAATTCAGTCTCAGGCACTTACCAACTGTGTAACCCTAGTCAGGTCCCTTAAGCCTGTCAGTTCCCCCATCTGTCAAATGAACTGAGAAAGGAAATGGCAAACCATTCCGCCATCTTTGCCAAGAAAACCCCTAAAGGTGTCATGAAGAGTTGGACACACTGGACAAAAATAATTTCTTAACTTTAGATTCTTCCCTTTTCAGCTGAGGTAGGAAGCAACAGATTTTACTATTCCTTCACCTGCAACCTGAGACTGGGGAGTGGTATTCTCCCACATGAGACATGGGCTCTGGGCTCATATGGATTCTGGATTCATCTTGAGGTTAGTCTGACCTCTAAGGAAACGGATGGGCAGGGGAGGTGGAAGGTCAGCTAGGTTGCTCAGTGGATTAAAAGTCAGGCTTAGAGACAAGAGGTTCTGGGTTCAAATTTGAACTCAGACATTTCTCAGCTGTGTGACTCTGGGCAAGTCCCTTAAATCCCATTACCTAGCCCTTACCACTCTTCTGCCTTGGAACCAATACATAGTATTATTGATTCTAAGATGGAAATAAAGGGCTTTAAAAAAAGGGGGAACATACTTTTTTCTCTCACTCCTTGGCTCATCATGCCCCAACTCTGATATTCTGGGTGAAAATCTTTTAAACAAAGCCTGATGATGGCTTATAACTAGGGTTTTCCCTTCTAGAAAAGGTATTTAATGTACAAAGTCAGTATCTAGGGAAAGGATGGCTTTTTATTTCTTCCACCACAAAAAGAAAGAAGCATACATTAGCAAAATAATAAAAGCATAAAACAAAAACTTATCCTATTATACTGTCCCTGGAGTTAAGATCACTTCATGGGGCAGCAGGTTCATTTTGGATTTTGGGTGTTACCTTATATTAGCATCTCACAAGGTCCAGATCTCCTAGTCTTTAGATTCAGGTTAATTCTGTCAATGGACCACCTGCAAGGGCATTGAGCACCTCCCACCAGTCACCCTGCACTAACTCAAGAATCCAGGCACTTGTGAACTCATAGGGTAGCTCCTCTGGCTGGAACCCTCCATTTCAGGCTCTAGTGGCCAGGGGCAAAACCACAAAATAGCCAGGGATCCAGAAACTGAGGTTCAGCCTCGGTCTCCTCTAGTCAAATACACTGGAGCCATCATTGCTGGGCTTGTCATGGATGGAGAGGAATCCCCTGCCCCCTCCACACCTTGCATTATGGGAAGCCCAAGAGACAGCTGGCAGAATTCCAAGCTAAATGTTCCAAAAAGAAAAGGAAGAGAGTCAGAGCCTTTGTCCTCTATTTTTATAGCCTACTGAGTGGGAGGATCTTCCTGGCCTAGTCATCCATCATCACTGACACAGCCTCGCAGTTGCAAACTCCAATAAGGGATTACAGCATCATCGCAGGGCACAAATCCTTCAGTATGGAGGCCATTCCCAATGGAATCAGTACCCATTTTCACTTCCTTGAGAATATCCCAGGGCAGCAGATCAAGGGGTTTCTCTGATCCCCTCCCTCTGTGTGTATCCAACCCAGAAGTACATCCTGGCCTAGACTATTTTGTAAAAAGCATACCAATATATTAGAACAAAACAAAGCTTCATTCACAAAGCTTTCACCATAATGGGACTTAGGTAGGATGTCTTTGAGATGCCGAGATGGTCAGCAATGATCTGAGAAGAACCTCCATCATGTCACTTTGTCTAATAGATATTCACAGAACCAATGAATGGCATCAAGCAGGATATCAGTCGATTAACAAGCATTTATTAGGTGCCTAAACCCTGGTGGCCTCAGTTTCCTTTCTGTAAAATGAGCTGGAGAAGGACATGGCAAACTCATCTAGTCTCTTTGCCAAGAAAATCCCAAATGGGGTCACAAAGAGTCAGACATAATTGAAAAACAACAAAATTTGTGCTAGGTACTGGGGAGAGTCAAAGGCAAAAATAATAAGAGTTAGCATTTATATGGCACCGTGAGGTTTACAAAGTATTTTACATGCTATCTCAGTTGATCCTCACAACAAAAGTTGTGAAAGTATCTGTGGTCAGATTTGAACTCAAGAACTCCTGTCTCTACGCTTTGCTCCACTGAGTCATCTAACTGCTCCCAAGAGTTATATTCTATCGGAAGACTGATAATACAAAATATACATTTCTTGAGTGAATCGAATGAATGAAAATGAGTGGTTAAATGAATTAAGAAAGGAATAAATCGAGGACCACTAGGTGACTCAGTGGTCTAGAGACCACTAGGTGAATCAAGGTAACTCAAGGTCTAGAGACAAGAGGTCTTGGGTTCAAATTTGGGGTCAGATACTTCCTAGCTGGGCAATTGCAACCCTGATTGTCTAGTCTTTACCACTCTTCTGCCTTGGAACTTTGTGTTGATTCTAAGAGGAAAGGGAAGGGTTTAAAAATAAAAAGAAAGAAAGGAATAAATGGAATCCATCTTCAAAGGTCTAAAGCAGAGGTGTCGAACTCAAGGCCCACAGGCTACCACAGAGCAAAACTCCCAAGGAAGCCAAAATCAGATGAAAATGTCACTGAGAGATCGTTAACAAAATAAATAAAAATATAATTCAACATAGATGATGTTAATTTCTGGTTTTCTAAGTCAATATTCAGCCAGCAGAGATTCATTTCTATTTGAGTTTGAAACCATTGACCTATGAACATAAAGCCAGCAATAGGGTACATGCATGATCTGCCCTTTTCTTGGGAAGGGGGGGGAGAGGCAGTGGTTTGAATTCCTGAACCTGCAACCTTATGAACCCCTACCCAAGTCTGCCTTGTGGAGATGGTGCAACCCCACTGGATCCAGGAAAAAAATAAAAAAACTAAAAACTAACCAAATAAACTAAAATCAAATAATGTTCCATCCAGGACAACAGAAGAGAATGCCTCTGAGAGCGACCCAGGAGTCAGTCATTTCTTGGCTATTGCTTCCCTCCCTAGCCAGCCACTCTGTCCTTCCCACCCTGCCAGGTTGAGCTCCCAAACAAAAAGAGCCTCCCTCCAATGTTTTCTAAGGTCACAGCCAGCCTTACATCCTATGATCTCGTGACTGAAATCCCTTGAAGTTGCTTTTGTTTTCCCCACCTAAGAAGCCCAGGCTGCCAACGGGCATCTAGCCACAGTGCCTGGCATATGGCAGGAATGCCATAAATGTCTGAATTGAGCAGAATTGTTTGATAATAGGTCTTCCACAAATGACTGGATGTGAGAAAAAACTGTTTGTATGCAGACAAGTCAAAAAGTTATCATTGACCCAGTCTGGCCCCTCTGAAAAGAAAAAAACCAAAACAAGCCCTAACCTCTCCCCCCCAGAAAACCAAGCAGACTTCTTCCAGTACCAGCAAGTGTTTTTCTGACCCTCCCCACACCCGGCGTGACCTGTGAGCCAAAAAAAAAAAAAGGATTGTTCTCTCCTTAAAGCATAACCATTTTAAGGAGAAAATAGGAAGGATTCAACCTGGCTAAGAGGCAGGAGCTCTCCTAGAGGACAAAGGGGTCCTCTGGCTGAGTCAGATATTTGGAGAGGAAGAACCCACTTGAAGTTGGTGTTGGACCAATACTCCAGGGACAAATTGGGCCTGGGCCTGGGGCGGGCATCCTTCTTCCCTCTCCCTTCTTCCTTCCCTCTTCCCCTAATAAAGAAGTAGCTGAGGCATGCAGAGTTGGGGGGCGGACTTAGGAGAAGAGAGAAAGAGGGGAAAAAACCCAAGAGCCTCTCCAGAGGTCTGCAGGTTGTTTTTAGCTCGCTTTGGGGAGGTCTTCCCATCACCTCCTCTGCCTTTTGTCTCTGGCAAGATGGATTCAGCCCCTTTCCCCAGGGGAGGCAAAGTTTGACACCTTTCTATTGGAAATTCTCCTCTATCTCCTGGTGCAGATGGGAGCTGTCAGCTAGTTCTTCCTCTTTGTTGAAGTGGAGGGAAACACATTTCCTATCAGAAAATGAGAAAACTGTCAGGTGCTTAAGCACATATGACAGCAATCTTTTCTCCCTAGGGGAAAATGGGAGCCAGGCTGTAATAGCTCTGGCAGCGTTCGATGCATTGAAAGCACATCAGTACTCCCAGCCATTGACGGGGACTGTCGGCATTGAAGGAGACACGGGATCTTCATTTTGGGGGCCTTATTAACAGAGAGGTGGGCAGAAGTGGGGGGGGGCGGATTTCAGTCTCCTCCTCACTTGGACTTGGTAATCAATCAGGGTGGCTGACTTTAACAAGACATGTCACCAGCAATATTCCCTCCTATTTTCCTAAGCTGTAGATGATCATACTCCAGAAACATTTGTACTATGTGAGGTGAGCAGCAAATCATGAAGCCTAAGCATGCATATATATATACATATATATATATATATTTACAACTTACTGTCGTAACCAAATAAACTTTACAACAAAGTTAATTTGACACATTTAACCATAGAATAATTGTTGTGCTGCTTGGCAATTAGGGATAAATGCTAAGCAATTTCACATAAATGACTATAATTAGGATTTCATTTATACAGCCAAACTAAGTTTTTCTCTTCTCACTTTGTTTTAGCTTTTCTCATCTCACTTTGTGTGGAAGATTTGTTTTTTGCTTAGACTCAGAGAACAGAATTAGGACCGAGTCAATTAAACACATATTAAGACTCTAGGATTGCTCGGTGGGGCAGTGGATAGATTTATCTTCCTGACTTCAAATCTGGCTTCAGATATTTGCTAGCTGTGTGGTCCTGGGCAAGTCATATCAACCTTGTTGGCCTCAGTTTCCTTATCTGTAAAATGAGCTGGAAAAGGAATGGGAAACCCAGTATCTCTGCCAAAGAAAACCCCAAAAGCGGTTACGAAGAGTCGGATATAACTGAAAAGGACTGAACAAAATTAAGATCCTCCTAGGTATATAATGTGCAGCATTTGGAGTTGCAATTATAAGAATGAAGAATGATACAATCCCTGCCCTCACAAAGATTTCCCTCTGATAGGAGTTAGACTGCATGCATGCAAATTAGGAAGATGCCAGGCAGAATGTTATAAGGACAAAGAGAGAGAAAAACAAAAGATTGTATAAAAATTTGATGGGAGAGATATCTTTCTTCTAGGATGATTAAGCTATTCTATCAACTTTGATGAGCATTATGAAGTGAAGAGGAGAATTCTAACTGGAAGAGATATCAGAAAGGATGTATTCCAAGTATGGGGGATGGTCTGCACAAATATCTCTATTCCCAAGAGAGCAAAATGAGCTCAAGGAACAACTAAGAAGTAATTTTGTCTGGAATACAAAACTATACTAAAGGGAGAAGTATGAAATAAGGCCAGAAAGACAAGAAAAGTCCTTAAACATTTGCAAACCTTGGGATTTTCATCTTTTTGGAATTGTTGTTCGTCCTTCATTTTCTTTCATTCATATCACTGGGTGATACAAATAGGATTTAAGCAAGGCAGCGTTGCACAAAGTAGTCAGTCTCAGGCTTTCTTCCAGAGTCATAGAAGTCCAGTGGCAAAACAGAAGTCAGGGCAATAATATGGAAATATGTTTCACATGATAATACATGTATAGCCCAGATCAAATTGCTTGTCAACTCTGGGAGCAGGAAGGGAAGAAAGGAGGGAGATAACATGGATCATATAACTTTGGAAAACTTATGTGGAAATTTATTATCAAAATAAAAGAATATTTTCATTACAAATTTCAGGACAACTGGTGTTGGTTTGGGATGCAGCGGATAACCTTGATGTCTTCCGCGTCTGAAAAAAGTTCTGGGTGCTCCACAGCACCTGCTTCAGCCATTTTCATAGTCATTTAAAGCAGTGAAATGATATGATACAATATCTGACATTTATGTAGCTCTTTATAAGTTTTGCAAAACACTTTACAAATATTATTTCATTTAATCCTCAGAACAACCCTGTGAGGTAAGTGCTATTAGTGTGCCCATTTTGATGAGGAAATTAAGACTGGGGAAGATTAAATGATTCACACAGTTAAGGGTCAGAGGTAGAATTCAAATTCAGTTCTTCTTGATTCCAGATCCAGTATTCTATCCACTATACCACCTAGCTGCCTTAGACCTGTATAGACCTACACAATGATTTGATAACTTTGTGATGGGTGGTTTGGAGAAAAAAAGGACTGGAGGCAGAGAGACCATTTAGGAGGTTGGAAAGAGAGAGACGATGAGGATTTGGACTAGGATGGGAGAAGCATAAATAGAAAGGAGGGAATGGATCTGAGCAATATTGTGAATGGAAAATTTAGACTTAACTGATTGGATGTGGGAAGCAGAGAGAGAAGAAATCAAAAATGTCTTAAGCCTGGGTTGCAAAGAGGCAGACTATTGGCTCAATATAAGGAAAAATTTCCCAACAATTGGATTCATTCCCAAAATGGGATGAGTTGCTTAATGGACTAGTGTGTTCTCAGGGCCAAAAATCTTCAAGTAGAGACGAGATCACTACTTGCTATGGATGTTGTAGAAAGAGTTCACAATTTCATGATGATCTTCATGAGAGTTAGATGAGATGATTTCTAGTGTTCCAACTCTGAAATTCTGTAATTTCATTTTAGCTCTCTGTTATCTAGAAGCAACTCCGGTATAGACCATTTTCCTGAGATTGTCCATCTATCTATCTATCTATCTATCTATCTATCTATCTATCTATCTATCTATCTATCTATCTATCTATCCACCTATCCATCCATCTATCTATCCACCTATCCATCCATCTATCTATCTATCCATCCATCTATCTATCTATCTATCTATCTATCTATCTATCTATCTATCTATCTATCTATCTATCTATCAATCTATCTGTCTGTCTGTCTGTCTATCTGTCTATCTATCTTTGTATATTAATAACTACACATGTGAATGGACACATACACAATTAAATACTTAGACAGGTTCTGAATCTTCCTCTCCCTGAGCTAGGCTTTTCTTGGTACTGACTTTTACCCCTATGACCCAGGGCTGAACTTTCCTGAGATTCACCTATGTGCTCCAATTCTGTCAGAACTTTCTTGTGCACTTCACCCTCCCAGGAGTCCTGTAATAATTGCTCTTTACCCTTAAACCCAATATCTTACATGTTGGAGGGCTTGAGGCAGTAAGAAATACCGTGATTAAAGTCATGTCCAACTCTTTGTGACCCTATTTGGGTTTTTCTCAGCAGAGATACCAAAGTAGCCTGTCCTTTTCTTATCCAGCTCATTTGACAGATGAGGAAACTGAGGTAAACAGGGCAAAGTGATTTGCCCAGAGTCACACAGCTAGTAAATATCTGAGGCTGGATTTGAACTCAGGATGATGCATTTTCCTAATACCAGGCTCTATCCTCTGAGTAGATAGACTCCCAGGCCTAAACTTGGGAAGATACATGGATATCCTAAAAAGGAGGACATGTGGGAAATTCTAGGCAATAATTGCCATGTATGAGCAATGGAGGTTAAGAGGGGAGACCTAGGACAGGAGTGATAGAACAGAGAAGATATAATGCAAATGAATTCTGGTTTCCAAGAATCTGAGAGACAAAAGTATGGGAAGAAAACGGTTAAGATTAAGTGAAAGGGTGCAGGTTGGTGGTTCAGTAGATAAAGAGACAGGCCTGGAGTTGGGAGAATCTAGTTCAAATCTGGCCTCAGACACTTCCTAGCTGTGTGTCCCTGGGCAAGTCACTTAACCCTCCACTGCCTAGCCCTTGCCACTCTTCTGCCTTGGAAATGATACCTGTATCTACTCTAAGACAATAGGTAAGAGCTTTAAAAAAAAGGATGAAGTGAGAGGACAAAGAGAGGAGATCCAGATACCCCATTGTTTCTTCTAACCTAGTCCCCTTATATAGGAAATACCCTGAAATCCTAATAAAACTAAAGCGGGATTATAATTCAGGACTAACCTGGGAGTATAATATATTTGAGAGAGAAAGAACACCCCCTTATCCAAAACTTATCTTTCCTATAGCACCTTCAATTCAGGATTGAGATGAATGAATGGAAGATTGAATGAATGAATAAAAAAGTAACGGGTGTTACTATGTACAAAGCAGGGTATCTACGTGGTACAGTGGATAGTTTTCCTCTATCCAGACTCAGTGTTCTAACCATCTAGTTGACCATAGGAATTCACTAGCTATGTGACCCTGGGCAAGTAACTTAACCAATTTGCTTTAGTTTCTTCATCTGTAAAATAAGCTAGAGAAGGAAATCCAAACCGCCCCGATATCTTTACCAAGAAAACCTCAAATGGGGTCATGAAGAGCAGGACATGACTGAGAAACAGCTGAAAAAAAAAGAGTAGATGGAGATCAACAAAAAGCTGGAAACAAAATAACAGTTTCACCATTTTGTCATAAACAGGACCGAGTAACTCATAGTTCTATTGCCTTTAAGGGTTGCAAAATAGTTGTCCTACAGCTATGTAGCCTGGTGAGGTATTGACAGTATCCCTGTTCTGATTTTACAGATGAGGAAAAGACCTGGAAAGATGAAGTGATTTGCCCTGAGTCACACAGATAGTATACTGTGTCAGAGACAGAAAATGAACCCAAGTTCCTTGATTCCAGGACTTCTGCTTTGCACTATCCCAATCCGTCTTTCAAAACAGAAGCCTCATGCACAGAAGCATTATGTCCTGCATGGACTCAGAATAAATACACGTTAGCTGGAATGGTGTTCACTCGGAAAAAGAGAGGGGTCGGAGATCAGGATCTAAGCCATAAGTTTACGAATAGTATCAGACTATTCGGGGGTGGGGGGGAGGGATGGAGAGAATAAATTTAGAAACAAAGGCAATAGGAAACAAAATATATTGATAAAAATTTAACGTTTTGAAACAAAAGAAATTTTAGTACAATTACGATCTTGACAAACAAAGAAAATCAGGAGACACAAAATTCAAACACAATAATGCCTATTTAAAAGAATGTTTTGTTATTTTTCAGTTGTGTCTGATTCTTGGTGATCCCATTTGGGATTTTCTTGGCAAAAATACTAGAGTAGTTTGCCATTTCCTTCTCCAGCTTATTTTATATATGAGGAAACTGAGGCAAGTAGGGTAAAGCGATTTGCCCAAGGTCACATTGTTCTTGTTGTTGTTCAGTTGTTTCATTCACGTCTGACTCTTGGTGATCCTGTTTAGGGGTTCTTTTTTGGCAAAAAGATACTGGAGAGGTTTGCCATTTCCTTCTCTGGCTCATTTGACAGATGAGAAACTGAGGCAAACAAAGTTAAGTGACTTGCCCGGAGTTACACAGTTAGTAAATGTCTTAGGACAGTTTGAACTCAGGTCTTCCTGCCTCTTAGTCCAGCATTTTGACCTCTGCACCACTTAATTGCCCCTTTAAAAAAGTGCAGACATTAGCAAAATACAATTCACAACATCTTCATTCTGCTGTCTCTGGACCTCTTTCCAAAGAAGTCTTGTCACTATTGTTTTTCTGCAGTTATCAATGTAGCTTCTGAGTTTCTGATATTTAATCTCTTGTTTTGTACCATTTCATATGTTTTTTCCAAATCTATATTTTCTTGGAATAGATCAGGATCACTAGGTAGAAGGGAATAACTAGTTTTGCAACCAATAATCGTACATGCTGCCAAACTATACCCATGGACGCTTACAACAATATGCCTGCCAAATGCCTTTGTTCAACAAAATGCTCCAGGAGCTGGGTGACTTTTAAGTAATAACAATAATGATATATTTATGAAAGTGTTTACGATGCACCAGGCATTCTGCTAGGCACTTTATAATTATTATCTTATTTGATCCTCCCAACAACCCTAGGAGGTGGGTGCATTATTATGTCATTTTACAAATGATGAAACTGAGGCAGATAGCGATTAAATGATTTGCCCAGGGTTGCACAGCTAGTAAGTGTCTGAGGTTGGATTTGAACTCAGGTTTTCCTATATCCAGACTCAGTGCTCTAACCATCTAGTTGACCACAGGAACCACTCTTCAGTCAGTCAGTCAATAAACATTTGAGTGCCTCCTATGTGCCAAGCAGCTAGATGGAGGAGTGGATAGAGTGCCAGGCCTGGAATTAGGAAGACTCGTCTTCTTGAGTTGAATCCAGCTTCAGATACCAGCTGTTGGACCCTGGGCAAGCCACTTAACCCTGTTTGCCTCAGTTTCCTCATCTGAAAGATGATCTGGAGAAGAAAATAGCAAATCACGCCAGCATCTTTGCTAAGAAAACCCCAAATGGGGTCATGAGGAGTCAGATGCAACTGAAGCGACTAAACTACAACAAACTATGTGGCAGGCAGTGTTCTAAACACTGGAGATACAAAGGAAAGCAAAAGATAGTCCCTCTCCTGAAGAAGCGTGCAACCAGATGCAGGGAGATAGCTCATAAAGGGAAGATGAAAAGGGGGGTTATTTCTAGTGTGGGGACATGATGAAGTCCACAGGAGTGTAGCCAAGTGGGAAGTGAAGAGATGGCAGCAAAGGACCCCCTCCTTAACGTGAAAATTTGGCATCTTCAACTCTCTTCGCAAAATATTTTCCTCATATGGCCCTTCTCTCCAAATATAGTTAGAAATATTAGTAATTATAATAGCATTTACATAGTGTTTTAAGGTTTGACAAGCACTCTACAAATATTATTTCATTCTCATGATAACTCTGGGAGGTAGGTGCTATTATTATCCCCATTTCACAGATGAAGAAACTGGAGCAAACAGAGGTTAAGTGACTTCCTCAGCATCACAGAGCTATTATGTCTAAGAGCTTGAATTTGAACATTCTTTGAAGGCAGAGAGGTGGCTTAGTGGATAGAGCACTAGACCTGCAGTCAGGAAATACTGAGTTCAAATGTGGCCTCAGACACCTACTAGCTAGGTGACCCTAGGCAAGTCACTTAACCTCTGCTTGCTTATGTTTCCTCATCTATCAAATGAGCTGGAGAAGGAAATGGTAAACCTCTCCAGTGTCTTTGCCAAGAGACCCCAATCAGCAACTCCATAAATCCATGGTCCATGGGGTCACAAAGAATCAGACATAATTGAACCACCACCACAACTTCCTGACTTCAGGTTCAATTATGTAATCATTAAGTCCCACATTTTACAGATTACAAGATGGAAACTTTGTGAAGTTGCCACTTACCTCTGCATGGTCTTATAGCTAGTGAATGATGAAACAGTATTTAAATCCAGGCTTCTTAGCACCAAATTCAACCCTATTAATCCACTTTTCTGAATTATACTACTTTTTCTATCATCCAAGAAAGATGGCTGGAACCTTTTGTCCAAGTATAAAAACTCACATTTATTTAATACTTTGTTTTTTGCAGCCCTTACCGTCTATCTTAGAATCAATATTATCAGTTGCTGATGAGCAGTAAGGGCTAGGCAATGGGGGTTAAGTGACTTGTCCAGGGCTACACAGCTAGGAAGTGTCTGAGTTCAGATTTGAACCTAGGATCTCCCATCTCTAGGCCTGGCTCTCTATCCACTGACTCACCTAGCTGCTCCTATTTAATATTTTAAAGTTCCCAAAATGAGTTTCTCATAACTATTCCTTAAGATAGGTAGAGTAAGTATTATTATCCTCATTTTACAGATGGGGAAATTGAGGTTCAAAAGATTATGACTTATAAGTGTGACTTCCAACACACCGTGTCCAAAGGCAGTATTCAAAATGAGGTCTCTCGATTCCATGTCCAGTATTCTTTCCTCTGTATCATGCCATTCCCTCTCTCCCTCGCACCCACACCACCCTCAAGGTGTCTCCCTCTCTTCCCCAGAGTCAAAACATTGGCCCCAATATGTCCCCCGCAATTAGCCCAACACACCCAAATGAGATGTCTCTAAAAGGAAAACAATCTGTAAGGGCATTCTCCAGGGTGGATATCTACAGAAAGGGACAAAAATCCTCAGTGGATTCTGATCCAATGTCTTGGAGGGAAAAGACAGCCTCTTTCTCCTCTCATTCTAGAGGGAGCTGAACTTTGGGGAGGGAAAGGGGAAAGTATGAGCAACCACACTGAGTGCCACCGCTGCCACTGCTAGTGCTGCCACAAATACTTATGACATAGGGTAAGATGCTGAAAAAGATGGCAGCTGATCTATCCATCACTTACTTGGCCAAGGACTGATTCTAAGGCAGAAGAGCGATAAGGGCTAGGCAGTTGAGATTAAGTGACTTGCCCAGGGCCCCATTGTTAAGAAGAGTCTGAACCCAGGTCCTCCTGACTCCAAGCCTGGTGCTCCCCAAGTGCCCCACAGTAGATCTTTAATAAGTCCTAGTTGACTGACCTTCCTCCGTTGGACATATACCTCCATCTCTGTTAATTTGCTCTTCACAACACCTCTAGGAGATACTAACTAGAACTGGTGATAGATATTGGGGAGAATACACCAGAATGGAGGATAGAGCTGACATCATTCAAAAGGCATCCCAGTCCCTCAGAGATCTCCCTAGAGCCACTAGGGGAAGATGTGGTCTTGCTCCAGCATTTAAGTAGACTTCTCTCTCACTGAAACCATCCGATTAAGTTCTGTAAGTCTAGGGAGGGAGGGAGGAACAGCAGGAGCAGTGGTCCACTGTGGACCATCATCTTCCTTTGAACCCAAACTATGAACATGGTGCCTCTTCTTTCTGGTTTTCTCTTTCCTGCCTTTCAGTGGATACTGGCGAAGGAATGGAATCAGCTGTGACTTTGGGAGCTTTAACACGCCAGGAGAGCCAGCGAGTGGCCAACAAAACCAAATGAGGTATCAGTTCTGTAGTAAAAGGCTACTTGTATGACCCAGCCCAGCAGTCAAGAGGGCATAACTCTCCCACTCAGAAGTGAACTTGGTGTGGTGAATGCTTTAGCAAACACTTTCCATTTGGGCTCACTCTCCCCTCAGGGATGGAGTGGGCTAGAGGACCATGTGCCTCTAGATGGGCGGAGGAGAGGAGAGGTTGCATTTGAACTTCTGTTCTTACTATAACTTCCCAGTAAATTGTGTGTATTCATTTTTCAGGCACATTCAACTCTTCAGGGCCCCATCTGGGGTTTTCTTGGCAAAGATAGCTAGAGCGGTTTGCCATTTCCTTCTCCAGCAAACTGGGTTAAGGGACTTGCCCAGGGTCACACAGATAGTGTCCGAGGCTGGATTTGAACTCAGGAAGTTGAGTCTTCCTAACTCCTCAGGAAGATGAGTTTTCCTGACTCCTTCCTGCCTTTATGAAAGCTAATTGATTGGGGAATGTTTGGGGAATGATGCTAATCATAAGGTCAATCAGTTATATAGAGGAGATACTAACTATAACTGGTGATAGATATTGGGGAGAATACACCAGAACGGTGGATAGAGCGGACATCATTAGAGAGACAACCCAGCCCTTCAGAGATCTCTCTAGAGCCACTAGGGGAAGATGTGGTCTTGCTCCAGCATTCTAACTTGTCAACGTAAAAGGGAGCTAGATAAATAAAGACCCCCCAAATTTATACAGGCCTTATAATTAAATTTGCTTCCCCCACCCCACCGCAGGAATCAAGTTAAGTATGTCCCTAAATCTTGCTTAATTTTGTTTGTTGACTTTGTCTAATCACTAGTATTGCAATGTGATTTTTTCCTATTCTTTCATCACACATTTCGTACATGTAGTTATATTATTGTTTAAGTAGACTGCTGGACGCTGGCTTGGAAACCTGGCTCCCTTTTATAACAGAGTTTCTAGGGGAAATTGACTCCCAAAGTCTACACTGATTCGCAAATAAACTTTAGTAAAGAGCCTGATCCCAAGGTCCTGTCTCTGTCACTAAGATTCCATTAAAAAGTGGGCTAAAAGGGTGATAAATGGGTAACTCAGTGCATTGAGAATCAGGTCTAGAGATGAAAGGTCCTGGGTTCAAATCTGGCCTCATACATGTCCTAGCTGTGTGACCCTGGGCAAGTCACTTAACCCCTATTGCCTAGCCCTTACCGTTCTTCTTGGAACCAATTATTGAGTCTAAGACATGAGGTAAGAGTTAAAAAAAAAAATGGTGAGCTGGATTTGCTAAACTACACAGGCAAATGATACCCAAATGTCCATACAAATTCATTAGATAATCTTATGTCCATACATACCTGTCTGATCATTTCCTGGAAATCCCGGGGTGGAGTGGCAGAGGGGAGCAATCTACATTGATATATTCGATATTGGTCCATTTCTGCTGTTCCAGGCCCACAGCCCTGATAATTTAGGGTAGATTGGTCTATGCAGGGGGAATATTCTTGGAGTCAAGAGCAGGATGGGAGGGAACACTATTCTTCTTTTTAACCCTTATTTTCTTCCTTAGAACCAAGAGCAGAAAAGTGGTAAGGACTAGACCTTGGGATAAGTGAGTTGTCCAAGGTCATATAGCTAGCAGAAGCAGTTAGATGGCCCAGTGGTTAGAGTGCTGGGCCTGAGTTCAAATCCAACCTCAGATACTTGCTAGCTGGGAGATCCTGGACAAGTCACTTAACCTCTGGTTGCCTAATAAAAAGATCCACTAGGTCTGTTGGAGAAGGAAATGACAAACCACTTTAATATTCTTGCCAAGAAAAACTTCATGGATAGCTATGGTCTATGGGGTCACAAAGAGTCAGACATGGGAGCAACTAGGTGGCTGAATGGATTGAGAGTCCAGGCTAGGAGACCAGAGGCCCTGGGTTCAAATCCAGCCTCAGATACGTCCTATAAGTGTGACCCTGGACAAGTCACATAACCCTCATTACCTAGCCCTTACTATTCTTCTGCTTCAGAACCATACATAGTATTGATTCTAAGATGGAAGGTAAGAGTTTTTAATTTTATTTTCATTTATTTATCTTTAAGACCCTTACCTTCCATCTTGGAATCAATACTGTATATCAGTTCCAAGGCAGAAGAGAGGTAAGGGCTGGGCAATGGGGGTTAAGTGACTTGCCCAGGGTCACACAGCTGGGAAATATCTGAGTTCAGATTTGAACCCAGGACCTCTCATCTATAGGCCTGGCTCTTGGTCCACTGAGCCACCCAGCTGCCCTCCCAGAAGTTTTAAAAAAATTTTAAAGAAGGATCAGCTGGGGAGCTCAGTGGATTGAGAGCCAGGCCTAGAGACAAGAGGTCCTGGGTTCTAATCTGGCTTCAGACACTTCCCAGCTGTGTGACCCTGGGCAAGTCACTTGACCCCCATTGCCTACCCTTACCATTCTACTGCCTTGGAGCCAATACACAGTATTGACTCTGAGACAGAAGGTAAGGGTTTTTAAAAAAAAAAAATTTGGGGGGCAGCTGGGTAGCTCAGTGGATTGAGAACCAGGCCTAGAGACGGGAGGTCCTAGGTTCAAATCTGGCCTCAGACACTTCCCAGCTGTGTGACCCTGGGCAAGTCACTTGACCCCCATTGCCTACCCTTACCGCTCTTCTGCCTTGGAGCCAATACACAGTATTGACTCCAAGACGGAAGGTAAGGGTTTAAAAAAAAAAAAATTTTTTTTAAAGAAAGAACAAGTCAGACACTTAATCACTGGAGGCAACTGGGTACTTCAGTGGATAGAGTGCTAGGCCTGGAGTCAGGAAGTTCTGAGTTCAAATCCAGTCTCAGAAACTTCCCAGCTGTGTGATCCTGGACTAGTCACTTAATCTCTGCCTGACGAAAGGATCCACTGGAGGAGGAATCAGCAAACCACTCCAGTATCCTTGCCAAGCAAATCCCTTGGAAAGCTTTGATCCATGGGGTCAAAGAGTTGGACACAGCTAAACAACTAAATGACAATAACAACAACGCCCAGCTAGTAAGTGTCTAATTCTGAATTCGAACTCGGATCTTTCTCACCCTAGGCCTGACACTCTCTCCACTGTACCACTGAACTGCCCCCAACCCAGAAGAATGACATGACTGCCTCATGCAAGATCTCTGATCTCTGGCTCCAAGCCGAAGTGGTCTGTTCCATTTAAAGTCTCACCAAGGGACGGGGAAATAGAGCTAGGCATTGTCTTTGTTTTATAGATGGGGAAACTGAGGCACAGAACAGTGCCCCACCCCTCTTTTCAGAAGTCACTCAGCAAGTGCGTGGAGCAGAGGAGTAGAAGACAGGGAGAGGAATGTTTAATTACTGCCCTATCCTTGAGCTACTGCAAACAACAGTTGGGAGAGATAAGCTGGAAAGCGATGGGGATAAGCAGCCGATTGACCCTGGCTTGAGCTCTGCGGGGAAAACAGGTGCAGATGACAGGACAGGCCTGAAGACTGGGACCGGCCCAAACAGATATGGAAGCCTTGAAGGGAGGGCAAAGGGAGAGCAGAAGGGGACGAGCGAGGGAATTCCTGAGCAAGCTGAGTAGAGAGGGGCGCGGCATTGGGTGTCTCAGAGAGAGAGCAGGGGCACCTGTACTCAGCACCCACCCGGGACCCCCTAAACCAAGGGAACCCAACCCGGGGGAGGTCTAACCCGACCCCTCTTGCCCCAGGCAGTGAGGTATTTTGTTCATTTGTGCCAAACTCTGTAACTCTATTTGGGAATTTCTTGGCAAATTCTCTAAGTGCTTTGCCATTTCCTTCTCTGGCTCAATTGACAGAAGAATAAACTGAGGCAAACATGGTTAAGTGACTTGTCCAGGGTCACCCAGATAGTAAATGTCTGAGGCTCAATTTAAACTCAAGTTGTCCTGACTCCAGGTCTGGTGCTCTATCCACTGTACTTCCTAGCTGATAGTTTCAAGTAATTGCTAAGGTTGAGATTTTAAAGAATGAGTGCAATGGACACACAGGTGGAAAGCGAGGGCCCCGGGCACTCTTCCTAGAGAGCCACAGGGCTAATGTCTGGGATCATCTGGGTTGGTGCTATAAATGCAAAATAATTCACATTCCCATAACTTTGCTCATGTCAGTTTGCATTTGTCTATTGTGCCTTATCTGCAAATCTTAAAGCAATATAGACACATTTACAAAAAAACCTTTCTTCACTATAATCTTGTGCAAGACTATTATTAGCCTTTCTTTACAGATGAAGAAACTATGGTTCACAAAGCCAGGCCCACTGCTAGGCCCTGGATCCATTTTTGCTTTTGTCCTCTTTGGTCTGCTCTCTGAAGGCACCAAGACTGTTTGGTAATGGGACAGGGGAGAGGGAAATTGGATTTAGAGCCGGAGGACTTGAGTCCAAATTCTAAGTTGATTTCTTCCTATCTGTGTGATCTTAAGCAAGTCACAGGTTTCTTATCAGGAAAATGGGAAAGGGGAATTGGAGAGGCAATTTGAGTCCCACGATAAAAAAAAAAAAAAATGGTTAGGGTGTTGGACTTGGAATCAGGAAGACTTGTGTTTGAATCCTGCCTCAGACAGTATGTGTGGGTCCTTGGGTGGGTTACTTAATTTCTTTTTTTTGTTTTTTTTTTAAGCAATGGGGGTCAAGTGACTTGCCCAAGTTTACACAGCTGGGAAGTGTCTGAGGCTAGATTTGAACCTAGGACCTCCCGTCTCTGAGGCCTGGCTCTCAATCCACTGAGCTACCCAGCTGCCTCCGGGTAACTTAATTTTTGAGTCTCAGTTTCTCCATATGAAAGATGAAGAGGTGGACTTGATGTTCTCTACACTCCCTTCTAGCTTCCAAATCCAAATCAAACTAAACCAAAGATTCAATGGAGATACTCTCTTTGCTTAAGAGATGTTCTGCCATTAATAAAAATTCCTCAGAATCATTCCCCCAATAAATGAAATGGGAACAGAGTGGCCTAGTAAAGTAAACACTAGATTAGAAGTCAGGCTGTAATCCTGGTTCTTCTAATAACTATCCAAATGAGCTTGGGTAAGTCACCACCACTGAAGAGGGCTGTCCTATGCAATAAAATGGGGGGATTGAGTGAGATAATCCATGAGGTTCTTCCATCCCTGACATTCTGTCTCCTGGGGTCCTTCCATCCCTGACATTCTGTGTCCTGGGGTTCTTCCATCCCTGACATTCTGTGTCCTGAGGTTCTTCCATCCCTGACATTCTGTGTCCTGAGGTCCTTCCATCCCTGACATTCTGTCTCCTGAGGTTCTTCCATCCCTGACATTCTGTCTCCTGAGGTTCTTCCATCCCTGACATTCTGTGTCCTGAGGTTCTTCCATCCCTGACATTCTGTCTCCTGAGGTTCTTCTATCCCTGATATTCTGTCTCCTGAAGTTCTTCCAGCTTTGACATTCTATATTCTAGCGTTCCGTGTTCTGAGGTCCTTTCTATCTCTGACATTCTGTGTTCTGAGGCCCTTCTAGCTCTAACATTCTGTATTCTAATGTTCTATGCTCTGAGGTCCCTTCCATCCCTGACATTCTGCGTTCTAAGGTCCTCTACCACTCATAATATTCTGTGGTCTTGGGTTCCTCCCAGCTCTAATTTTATGTCCTAATGTTCTATGTTCTAAAGGTCCCTTCCGGCACTCACATTGGGTGTTCCAAGATCCCTTCTAGTTCTAACACTCCCACTTCCAGAAGAAAACCAGCTCTTTTCTGGGGCTGTGGGAACAGTAGATGGTGCTGTGGTTGTGTTCCTTCTCTAGGCCTTTTTTTTTCCCTCCCAAAACAATCTTGCTTTGCATACTAAAAATCTCTCTAAGCAAAGGGCGTTTCTTCTTCCCTCCCAGTAGTGGCAAAGGAATAACTAACTCCATCTTTGCAGACTCTCAGGGATTTGCCTGGGCCTCTCTGGCCTAGCAAGCAGGCACCCACCCTGACTGGGCTGAGGGGTGAGACTCCTTGAGCTGGCATAGGGCTAACAAGACGCTCACCCCAGCGACTCCTCCGGTGTTCTGGTTCAACCAGAAAATCTAGATGTGCCCTCAGAGAATCAAGGGGCCTTTTCCAGGTTGCCACGGAGCAGGTTTTCCAGCTTGGCTGTATCAGCAGAGACTTTGAAGCCCTGAGCTTTGGTGATTGCCTTTGTAGACTAGAGGTCTGGTTTCTATTTGCCTTTAGCTACCTGGGCATTTAGAGGAAGTACTTGTCTGGCCACCCCTATCATGGCTGGCCAACATGACTTGGGAGAGAGGCATGATTTGGTCTTTTGAATGGAGCCCTCTATTCTGTGAATTATCAACTCATGGATTTATTCTCTTTCTGCCTGGAGAATTGGGTAGGTGCTTGCCTGAAGGAGGAAGGAGGAGGGATAGACATATGGCTCTGCTTTACTTTCAAAAAATCCCCCCCTACCCCCCTCCAAGACATTGCCGCTGGTTGAGATTAGAAGGAGTTGAACCAAATAGGGGAGGGTTTAAGGATCTATTTATACCTGAGTTTAAGCAGACACAGTGTAGGCTGAAATGCTATAATTATTTCCCTTTTGCTGGTTCTAACCATTCTGTGGCAGCATTTTTAAACTGATTCCCTGCTATGCTCAGGCAAACTAAAAACAAAACCAAAAAAAAAAAAAAAGCCAAAACAAAAACAGAAATAAGGAACCACCGGCTGATCTCCTCCTTGGGACTTGGGGCTCCCCAGATTTGCTTCCTTCTCCCGGCCTACTTTATCCCACTCTGGGCTGGGCAGTTCCTGGAGCCTGTGGGTAGAGATGGAGGCTCTTTTGCAATCCGTTTTTGCCACCTTTGAATTTTACCACCTGCCACTCTGCTGTTCTCTGGAGCCAAGGGGATGGGCCCGGCTTCTCAGCTCCCCGTCAGGAATGCTTTAAAGTCTCAAGGATGGGGCTGCCTGATGAGATAGAAGTCTGGCATTTAACATTTATCAGTCCATCAGCAAGCATTAATTATATACCTACTACACGCCAGGCGCTGGGCTGGGACCTGGGGAGAAAAAGGCAAAAAAATCAGCTGTCCTGGCTCTCCAGAAGCTCATGTTTCCCAGAGATCAGGACTAGAGATTTTATATTGAGAACTTCCTGATAGGGAAACTCCCTCTACCAAACCCAGGTCGGCACCTTCTCTGAGACTACAGACTTAGAGAGTTGCCTGGAGCACGGAGAAGCTGCGGAGCTCGCTGATGTTGGGCAAGGAAGCCAGCCACGCTGTGTCGCAGTCAAAACTTGAACCCACGCCTGGGTTCAAGGCCCCCTCCCTGGCTGCCATTTCACCGGGCCTCTTGGCACCCTAAATTGACAAGGCCTCTTCTAACGGCAAGATAGGAGGAAACACCTTCAGGAGGAAAAACTGTTCACTAAACAAAGTTTCAGGGGAACGAGAGAGGCCAGAGCCGGTGGGCCTCTAGAGCCCTGGCCTGGACAATTTAGGACGACAATACTTATCCCTCCCCCTTCTGGGAAGGCTTTTCCACGCGCAGACAAAGGGAGGCCTCCCCACCCTCTCCAGCCGGGATTCAGCCAAATCCTCTCCACAGTCCAGTTCCTCGGACAGACGGACAGACGTCTCTTTTTAGGCCTCGTGTGCTGCCCTGAGGGATTCCCTGGTGGCCCAGAAAACCCTTCAGCCCCTCCTGGAGGACCTGCTTCCCTCTCCCACTTCCACAACTCCTTCGGGGGCCAGCACGGCCCTCGCTGGCTCACCCCACGGCCTGGGTCAGGTTATGCACCCCGGGGGGTGTCGGGAGGGCCCCGGCACACTTTCTGAGTCACCCCGACACTTCCTGGCCCAGCCGTGGCCTCGTGGGCTGCCTCTGCTCACTTGCCTTCTTCTCGCTGAGACGTAGCCATAGGATAGGAAACAGAGCTGGGCCCACCTTGACAGGTTACCTAGGCCGGGGGCGCCTGGACCCTGGACCCAGCCTGGCGAAGAAGCCTAGGGACCATTTCTCAGAACTTGTATACACACACACACATTATATATTTTATATAAATGCATGTACAAAATATGGGTGTATACAATATTATAAATATATACATGTGCATACACATATATTAAATATATGTATAAAACAGCATAATATAAACATATTCACATACATATAACTATTACATATATAAACTCTATTGTATAAATATGTATAAATATGGACACATACATAGATATATTATATATTAAATATATATAGAAAACATTTATGTGTATAAAAATATACACACATACACATATATTGATTATATATAACCTCATGTGTAGAAATATATAAATACATGCACATTACAATATAAATTATATGCACAAAATATATATGTGTAAAATATCTACATGTAGATATTAGAAATATGTGTAAAATATTAATGTGGGTATAAAATATAAATGTATACACATGCGTAATATATTAATTATACATATTAAATATGTGTGTATAAAACATAAATATATGCACGTGCATATACACATTATACATTGAATAGATGTAAAAATAGATGTGTATAATATATGTAAGCATACATATTTTATAGATATTACAAAATGTATAAAAGTTTATAAATATATTATCTCTCTATATGTGTGTGTGTATAAATAAGAACCTTCTGTTTTACCTTCTGTTTTAGAATCAATACTAAATATTGGTCCCAAAGCAAAGGAGTGTTAAGAGCTGGGCAACTGGGATTAAATGATTTGTCCAGGTTCACACAGCTAGGAAGTGTCTGAGGCCACATTTGAACCCAGGACCTCCCATTCCAAGGCCTGGCTCTCTATCCACTGAGCCCCCTACCTTCCCCAGAATAATCTTTTTAAAAGCATAAAATAACCTACATAGAATTTCCAAGGAAATCAATTATCATGAAATACAATTATCAGAAATTGTTTTTAAACCCCCACAAATTCAGGGACCCCCAGGGAAAGAATTCTTGATTCTAGTCCAAAGCTCTTGTGGTTAGAGTGACTTGCTTATTGTCACACAGTAAATTAGGGCAGAACTGAGATAAGAACTTAGGTCTCCTGGTTCATGTCTCCAGTATGACGTTAACACCCTAATGCAGTCTAAAAGAACACTCTGTAAATATCTACGGGTACATTTAAATTGGGGTGCTCGTGAAGAAAAGCACACACCCCCACTCACTGTTGCTCAGTTATGGCCAATACTCTGTGACCCCATGTGGGCTTTTCTTGGCAGAGAAAGAGATTGTCATTTTTTTCTCTGACTCATTTGACAGATGAGAAAACTCAGGCAAACAGGGTTAAGTGATTTGCCCAGGGTCATGCAACTGAGGCCAAATTTGAACTCAAGTCTTTCTGACTCCAGGCCCAGCATTCGATCCATTGTACCTCCTAGCTCCCTACTCAGTAGGCACTTATAATTTAAGAAAGACATGATGATATTCAATCAAATGGACATAAGACTGACAAAGTGGTTAACCATCAAATTAAGATAGTCTCCTACAAGGAATTTCTATGAACCTTTCATTAAAAATGCATTGACATTCCATGGAATACTACAGTTATTTTGTCATCCCCCTCTTTTTTTTCAATTGAACTACTTTTTTTTCCGATTATATGTAGAAATAACTTTTGACAACTGTTATCTGACATTTTGCTATTCCGATTCTCTCCCTCAGTTAGTAAATAGTCTGATATAGATTATATCAGTGCTTTCATCCAATACATATTTTCCATCTTCCCCATCTCGTGACTGAAGACACATATCACATATATACTAAAAAACTCATGGAGGAAATAAAGTGAAGGATGACGTTGCTACCATTATTTCTAAGCTTGCCATGCGTTATACTAACATACAAGAATACAAGAAAGTGCTTAAATGAGGAGAGGACACTGTTCTAGGAATACTAGAAGAAAACAAGATCATTCTGATTAGGAGACTTAGGGAAGGCTTCATAGAAGAGGTGGCATTTGAGTGGGATCTTGAAGGATAAACAGATTTTCTGAAACTGGAAATGGTTGAAGGGACTTAAATAGACCTTCTTCACAGGTTACACAAAGAGGACAATGGAAACATTTAACAGAGACACAAATGGAAAAATTTTTTTTTTATGTCACTGATAAGCTGAGGCTGAATTGGCCTCTAGGGGCCACTTGAGGGAACGTGCACCCAGAGCTCCCCTGGAAACTTCTGGGACTCCAAGGACCTGGTGACTCATTGCTTGGGCCTTTGGGGGGATGATGAATGTCCTGGCTGTCTCCGACCATGTGGTGGCCCAGTGCTGAAAGGACTTGGTATTTTCATAGGATGTGGTCAACCTTCAGTGGTCCCTTGTTTCTCCCCATGTTGTGATAGTGGTTGGAGGGAAAGGGGATGCTGCCTCAGTTAAAACAGGAATTCTTAACCTTTTTGTATATCAATGGATTCCCTTTGGCAGTCTGGTGAAACCTGTGGACCCCTTCTGGAAATAATTTCTTTTTTATTTTCTCCAGTAAAATTTTTTTGTATTTTTTTCCCAATTACATGTAGAGACAATTTTTAAAATTTGTTTTCTGACATTTTGTGATCCAAATTCTCCTTCTTCCTTTCTTGCTTCCCCCTTTCCTGAGACAGTAAACAATTTTAAATAGATTATACATATGCTATCATGCAATATATATTTCTCTGTTCATCATGTTGTGAAAGAGGACACATATCACACATACAAGAAAAGCTCATGAAGAGGATGAAGGAAAAATGGTCTGCTTCCATCTGCATTCAGATCTCATCATTTCTTTTTCTGGTTGTGGATAACGTTTTTCGTCCTAAGTCCTTTGGAGTTGTCTTGAATTATTGTATTGCTGATACAGAATAGTGTTTTAAAGTGGATAAAAAAGAAGGCATCTGGGTGGCTCAGGGGATTGAGAGCCAGACCCAGAGATGAGAGGTCCTGGGTTCAAAACTGGCCTTAGATACTTTCTAGCTGTATGAGTCTGGGCAAGTCACTGAGCCCCTACTGCCTGACACTTATTGCTCTTCTGCCTTGAAAACAAAACACAGTATGGATTCTAAGAAAAAGGTAAAAGTTTTTATTTTTAATGAATAAAAAGAAACAAATTCTACTGAAATGCAGTTATCAAAAGTTCACTGAACCCAGATTAAGAATCCCTGAGTTAGAGTGGCAGCTTCTGGCCGACCTCTTGATTGTGACTCATCTGTGTATTCAGTCTCTCTCCTGTTCTCCATTACCACCCATCCCCAACAGCTCTCCTTTTGGACCCAAGCAGGCAGAGTGGCTCTTGGCTCCGGGCTGTCTTTATTGCTTTATATTTAGAAAATGAGCACCCTGAGGGAGAGACAAAAGGTAACATGTACCAGGCAAGTCAAACCACTATCACCACACCTCAGCCCTTACCTCCCCTCAGACTTCAATGGAGATGGCCCAGGACCTTGACCTCGAAAGCTTTGGAAATGGTAGTGCCCTTTAGTCTACCAGCCCCCAGCTCTTGAATAATCATCCCTGGCAGGACAGCTACGTAGCACAGTGGATAGAGTGCCAGTTCTGCAGTCAGGAGATCCTGGGTTCAAACCTGACCTCAGAAATCTCCTCATTGCGTAACCCTGGGCAAGTTGCTTAACCCCATTTGCCTTTTTTTTTTTTTCCCTTCTGTCTTAGAGTTATTACTAGAACAGAAAGTAAGGAAGAAGAAAGAAGAAAGAAGAAAGAAGAAAGAAGAAAGAAGAAAGAAGAAGAAGAAGAAGAAAGAAGAAGAAGAAGAAGAAGAAGAAGAAGAAGAAGAAGAAGAAGAATCATCATCCTGGGAAGTTATCTCATGGAGATATAGTCTGGAAACCACTCTTGTGGATCATCTGTTTTGGTTATGGAAGATCTAGAATAGAAAGCTACCTCCACCAAAGTCCTTGCCATTATCAAATGGTTCAACATCAGAAACTGACATTAGTTTATCAGTATAAATTGTTTTTAAGAAGCTACAAGAGGCAGCTAGGTAGCACAGTGGATAGAGAGTCAGGTCTGGAGTCAGGACTCGAGTTCAAATCTGGTGTCGGATATTTTCTAGCTGTGTGACCCTGGGCAAGTCACTTAACTCCAATTGTCTAGCCCTTACTACTCTTCTGCCTTAGAACCAATATCTGTATCAATTCTAAGACAGAAGGCCAGAGTTGTTTTTAAAAAGATGTGTTACTATCTTCTTTGTTACAGTGCCTCAAGGACCGTTGGGTCTTTGTTCTAATTTTCAGCTGAAACCCTCCAGATGTATTGTCTTTACCTTTAGAAGGTAAGCTCCTCAAGAACAGGGATTGTTTTACTTTTTTCTTTTAAAATAAAGACTCTTATTGGGGATGTAGACACTAAATGATAACTTTAGTCCAACTATCGATAATATGGAATTAGGTCTTGATACATGTAAAACCCAGTGGAATTGTGCATTGGCTAAGGGGGGGGGGGGTTTGAGGGGCATGGGGGAGGGGAAAGAACATGAAACATGTAACTATGGGAAAATATTCAAAATTTTTAAAAAAGCTATTAAGATAATCACAAATCACCATCTAGAAAAGTAGAAGTTAATGTCCAAAATACTTTGTCTTTAATACATAAGAGAATTTAAGTCCTACATAGCTAATAATATTGGAAAAAGTAGGTATACAAATTATATAAAAATAAAACATATTTAAATTACTTAATCACCAAAAATAAATAAATGAAATGAAATAAAAACTCTTATCTTTCATCTTAGAGTCTATACTAAGTATAGGTTCCAAAGCAGGAAAGTGGTAATGGCTAGGCAATAGGGGTAAAATGATTTGCCCAGTGTCACACAGCTAGGAAGTATCTGAGGTCAAATTTGAACCCAGGACCAACCATCTCCAGGCTTGGCTTCCTATCCACTGAGCTACCTAGCTGCCTCCAAACATTTATTGAGTAGATTGAGATTTTTTAAAAAAACTCTTACTTTCTGACAACTCTAAGACAGAAGGACAAGAGCTAGGCAAATGGGGTTAAGTGAGTTGCCCAGGGTCACATGGCTAGGTAGTATCTGAGGTCAAATTTGAACCCAGGTCCTCCTTACTCCAGGCCTGATGTTCTGTGTACTGTGCCACCTAGTTGCCCAACTGTTTCCCTTTTTCTGTCTCTGCAAATAGCAAGCACTTAGTAACTGCTTTTTTCATTCATTCATTACTTTTTTATTATTCATTTATATAATTCATTTATTCCTGAGCAGGATACTACTGAACCTGGTTTTCTAGGTTGATATAGCCAGTCCTGGAGGTCATCCTGGACGTATGAAAGTTACCAAAGTCCTGGATCCAATGAGAGAAGTCATTAGTTGTAGCAGATACAGGTAGAGTTGAATACAAAGTTTAGAGGAGATTTGGGTTTGGAGGGTAATGATAATACAGAGCTGAGGTAAAAAGTAAAATACTTCATCAGAAACTCTACAGACTGCTTTATATTTTTGTTATAGAGTTTGAGTATCAACTACCCAGTAGATTTTAACAATTAGTTTATAAGTTAGGAAATCCTGTTTTTAAATCATTCTGTTATTGCCTGCTATGATTCTTTTATGCTTAGCATTCTGTTGGTATGCAGGAATAAATTAGCTGCTCTTGACTTGATTCATAATGGACATTGAGTGCCTTTTTACTCTTCCCTTTAGATGTAGGGGGAGTCACTAAATTTACAAAAATTAAAATTGTCCCAAGGACTTAGCCAGCCACTGAGTGAACATAAAACCCTTCTCAGGGTAGATGGCCTCCTCCATGTCTGCACCTGGTCCAGATTGCATATCTGCCATACAGAATGGGGACTGTTAAAGTGCCCTTGTAGATCCATCCGAATGATTCCTCAAAGCTACACATTTTTTGATCAGGGATACTTATTTTAGGGCGATGGCTGGGGAGAAAATGAATCCAAAACTGGAAGAAAATTGCAGGAGAGAGTAGCCAGGGGAGTTCCCGTTCAGGGGTGAGCTGAGGAGAAACTCATTCTGAGTAGACTTCTTGGAGAATGTGTCAGAGGATTAAGCTGTGTTATCCAAAGGCTCCTGAAGCTCAAAGTTCAGACAAAATGATCTATATAAACATAAAAGTTGGCCAACTTTGATTTCGACTAAAGACAGGAAAGCCTGGGGTTCTCCCAAGTTCTCATCTTTCAGCAGTGTAGCCGCACTTGGGAGTCAGAACACCTGGGTTCCCATCCTAGCTTTACTATTTGCAGATCGTGAGACTTTGAACTAGCCAACTAACTTCTCTAGGCCTCAGTTTCTTCCTATTTAGAATGAAGCAGCTTAAGTAGATGACTTCCAAAGTCCCTTTTGAGCTCTGAATCTTTGAGCCCAAGAACTGAAGGTTGAATAGGGGATACCACAAACCCTGTTAGAGAACAGAATTGTCTAGCGAGTTCAATCGAAAAGACCTGGTGAGTTCATTATAGCAGATGAACCTTCAGCCACCAGCCACCATTTGACACTATTTATAAGCCTAATTACATCCTGCAGGAGAAGCAAATGTTGATCAACCCAGGTACAAATTAAAATTAATGAAAGGAAAAGACAACAATGAATGATCAATTCAAATACGAAGAGGTTGGGACAGAGAAGGCTTCCAATTAGCCTCTACAAGAGCTTAGGTGGGAAGGGGCTGAATCATTCACTGTGTGTGCCCCAGCTGGCCTAACCTCCTAGCCACAGCTCATGCCTTGCATTCATTAAAGATTCTTCCATGCAACCTTCCCCGGAAAAAAAGGCCTGTAGCTAGATGTGTCCTTTCTCTAATGGCCAAGGACTTTGTGATTCGTCAGTCCTAGGGAGGCTCAGAAACTGGGACAACTGGTGCCCCAAACCAGCGGATGTGGCAGTCTTCTGAAGACGTGTCCCTGTTCCTTCCATCTCTCAGGCCTTATACTTTCTTTGATGTAGCCTGGGAATTCAGCAGCTGCAAGCATTTTCATTCAAGTCAAGGAGAAAAAAGGAACAAGGGGCAAGTGTTTATTCCCAATCTCCTTCCCAGCCTTCCCTTGACACCCATCACCGCTTAGCTTTCTATTATTTTTTTAAAATAAAAATATCAATATTTTTCATTTTTATGATATTCCCTGATATAAATTTTGCCCCAAGAGATAGGATCTATGAACTTCCTTCCTTCCTTCCTTCCTTCCTTCCTTCCTTCCTTCCTTCCTTCTCTTCCTCTCTTCCTCTCTCTTTCTTTCTTCCTTCTTTTTCTTCTTTCTTCCTTCTTTTTCTTTTTTCTTTTCTTTTCTTTTCCTTTCTTTCTTTCTTTCTTTCTTTCTTTCTTTCTTTCTTTCTTTCTTTCTTTCTTTCTTTCTTTCTTTCTTTCTTTCTTTCTTTCT
>NC_058133.1:187047301-187075588 GCF_016433145.1 Gracilinanus agilis
CCAAGGCAAAAGAGCTGTAAGGGCTAGGCAGTAGGGGTTAAGTGACTTGCCCAGGGTCACACAGCTAGAAAGTGTCTGAGGCTAGATTTGAACTTAGGGCCTTCCGCCTCTAGGCCAGACTCTCCATCCTCTGAGCTACCCAGCTGCCCACTGCTAGTTATATTTTGAGAGAATTAGTTTACTGTGTAATCTTATGTATTTTATGTTATACATTTAAAAAACAGTATTCTGAGAAAGGGTTCATAGGTTTAAGCCAAAGGAGAGCATGACACAAAAAATAGTAAGCCACTCCCCACCCAGCCCAGGACTGAACCCTTATAACAAGAAGAGAGAGGGGTGTGAGGGAGAATAAATCTTTATTAAACATTCACTGTGCTAATCACATTTGATCCTCACAACAACCCTGGGAGACAGGTGCTATTATTATCCCTCTTTTCTGTTGAGGAGACTGAGGCAGACAGAGGGTAAGTGATCTGCCCAAGATCATGTACCTAGTAAGCTTCTGAGATTGAATTTGAGTGTAGGTCCTCCTGACTGCCATCTAACTACCCTAACAATAACAATAAGTTGTGAGATAAAACCATCCAATACTGTAACCTCATCTGACAATATATATACATTCTGTGCCTATATCCCTCCACCTCTGGCCTTTTTCTTTTTTTTCCCCTTTAAAATCCTTACCTTCTGTCTTAGAATCAATATTGGGTATTGGTTTCAAAACAGAAGAGCATTAAGGGCTAAGCAACATGGGTTAAATGACTTGTCCAGGGTCACACAGCTGGAAAGTGTCTAAGACCACATTTGAGCCCAGGACCTCCCATCTCCAGGCTTGGTTCTCAATCCACTTAGCCTCCCAGCTGCCCCCTGGCTGCCTCTCTTTCAAGAGAAGGGATGCATGTTTGATTTTTCAGGACCAAGACTGGTCATTACCACTCTTCAGAGTGTGGTATTCTCATAGCATATTGTTTCATGGGATTTCTTCCCACCCTGCTTCATTTGAATTCTGGTAATCATTGTATGTGGGGACATCCAGGAGGTGCAGTGGATAACACACCAGGTCTGGAATCAGGAAGATCTGAGCTCAGACACTTACTAGCTGTGTGACCCTGGACAAGTCTCTGCATCTCTATTTGCCTCAGTTTCTCCTCTGTAAAATGGGGACACATTGGAGAAGGAAATGGCAAACCACTCTAGTATCTTTGCCAAGAAAACCTTATGGGCAAAAGTCTATCCCGAAGAGCTGGACACAACTGAATGACTAAACAACCAGTCCTTGTATATATTATTCTTCTAGTTCTGCTTATTCACATCTGCATCAATTCATACAAGTGTTCCCGTGTTCCTCTCGGTTCCACACATTTATCATTTCGTATTGCACCATAATATTATGACATTCATATACCACAATTTATTTAGCCATTCCCCCACTGATGGGCAGATGGGCAGTCATTCCAGCTACCACTAAAAGGGCTGTTCTATCTTGGTGTAAATATGGGGTCTTTCTTGCTTTGATCTCTGTGGCACAGATGTCTGGTAATGAGATATTAATTTTTTCCTTCTCCCCGTCACCGCCTATGTCAATAGTTCAAAAGCTTACCCATCTCTCTACCAAGCACTTTCTGTATTTCACTTGATTCTCACAACCATATAAGGCTGATCAATTATTATGATCCCCACTTTACAAAGAATTAAAAGTTTAGAAGGGTTAAGTGATTTGCCTAAAGTTACATAGGTCCAAAGAAGCAGAACTAAGATTCGAATAGTTCTTCAGGACCCAAATCCAGTTATTTCCATCCTACCAAACTGGGTCCTTCTGCAGAGTTCCCAGAATGCTCTTAATAGGTTCCTGGATTCTATTATGGGTTCCGAAGGCCTTAGGAAGATGAGTTGCTTCTACTACCAAGCTCAGCAGTACTGTTTTTAAATGTAGCCTCTGGCTTCTGCTGATCTAGTTTTTTTTTTCTTTTTATTTCTTTTTCTGAACAGAGGAAACTGGTGCAAGAGACTGATTGACAATTCTCCCCCTCCTCTCAAGCCCTCTTAATATGAGTATTTTAATCCTCTCCCCACCCAACTCTGTCATATTTCTCTGAAACATTTTTCCTTCCCTATGAACCAGAGAAAGCAAATCTTTCCTGCTGATGGTCCAAGGCCTGGTCTGATAAACTGATTCAGGGATTATGACAGAGCCCTGGTGAGTGACAACCTGGCCACAGGGAAAGGAGTACCTGACAGCAAAGTGATGAAGAGGAGGAGTCTGACTCCTGTCCTACTGTTGTGGCTAAGATTGGCAGACTGAATGATGGCAATGTGGGCAGCTGGAAAGACATTTTGTTGGCCCCATTTGAGGTCTTCAACAATGTGATAGAGTAAAAAGGTGGAGTCTGAGGACCTGGGTTTGAATTTGGACTCTCTTGCTTACTACCTATGTGACCTTGGGCAAGTCACTTTCTGGGCCTCCATTTCTTCCTTTGTGAAATGAGGAGGTTGAACTATATCACCTTTCAGTTCCATTAAGCTCAAAATCTATTAAGTCACCAAGACTTGTGTCTACCTTATACCAAGCCCCGAGCACTATACCCAGAATTTGGGAAAAGCAAACAGTTTATTTTTTTGGACAGCATATTATGATTCCATTTAATGTGGCAAAACACTCCCCAAGTAGAGAATACAATACAAAAGGTTTGTATGGCAGATGAACAATAGAAAAATAAATAAGATGTTGCTTGTGCCACTATACATGTACACAAATAATTATAATAGAAAAGGGAATATGAAGTGCTTGTAAGAAAATTCAAAATTGTGACTCTATAGAGATGTGATTGCAAGAAAGCTATTTTTTCAGGAGTTCTTCAAAGCACTTACGGTCTAACAGGGGAGACCACATGGATGTACCTATGAACAAACAGGTAAAATACAGGATAAATTGGAGTGTCTTGTGCAAGGAGGCCACCAGTGTCACTGGAGTATTATTGGGGTTGGGGCGGGGTTGTAAGGCGTAAGAAGATTAGAAAAGTAGGAAGGGGCCAAGTTAAAGGGAGTTTTAAAAGCCAAACAGAAGGTTTTTCTATTATTCTATGAACCCGTGAGCCAAATCGAGGAAAGGTCCTATTTGAGGCATGTGTACTTTATTAAACTAAAGTAAATCTTTGTATCCGGACCCTTTAAAGGCGTAGAATCCTGAGCCTTTGCAGGGATGGATACAGTCTTCAAAGCGGTGAAGTTGCCCTGATAAAATGCTGCATGAAGACTGGTCAAAGGGACAGGGGATGCTTAACTTGAAAGAAGAAAAGATGGGGGGACAGGTCAGCAATGTTTAAGGAATTCATTAGGCTCCTTCTGCTCGGCTGCAGAGGGCAGGACTGGGAACCGCCTGGAATCTGGAAAGAGCTAACCTTTCCAAAAATGGAATGGGCTGCCTCTCCAAGTGATGGATTCCCTGTCCCTGGATACCTCCAAGCCAAGGCGGGCAGGATTCCTGTTCCGGTACGTTGTTCAAGTGAGATGGGGGGGTGTGTGAAGGGTAGGGGGCTCCTTCTTCAGATACAGGTCAGATTTGATGATCTCTCAAGTTTCTCAGGGCTCTGAGAATCCGTGTTTTTGTGACTAAAAGTCCAGGCGTGTGTGCGGAGGCGCCGATGGTTCCATTGTGGAACTCCAAACTATTCTTGGTTCCAATCCAGCCTGGTGTGTTGTTAGGGCAGGCAGATAACCAAATGGTTACAACTGTTTCTTTCCTAATGGTTCTACAGAAGTCACAAGGGAAGCAAGGATAAGTTACTTGCTACATAAACATTACACTTCATTTACAAGGCAGATAAAATATAAAGTGTTTTGTAGCTTATTTTCATTGAGAAGTCCTAGGGGCATCACCCACAGGGGAAAAGATCTGCTGTCTCAGGAGTGAGCCAGGCATGCTGGAAGAAGAAAAAGAGGCAAGGATACTCAAGTCACATTTCCAAAAGGATTATTGAATTTGAGAAAATTAATAAGTTTTCTCTCCTGAAAATTAGAACTGGATACAAAGAGATTAGCTACAAAAAAAAAAAAAAGAGAGTAAAAGGGAGTCAGGGCAGCTAGGTGGCTCGGTGGATACAGGGCGAGAGTTGAGAGGTCCTGGTTCAAATCTGGCCTCAGACACTTCCTAGCTGTGTGACTCTGGGCAAGCCACTTAACCCCCATTGTCCAGCCCTTATTGTTCTGCTTTGGGACCAATACTGAGTATTGATTCTAAGACAGAAGGAAAGGATTTTTAAAAAAGAAAAAAAAAAGAAATCAGGAAGTGTTCATCCCAGTTAGTAGACTGAGAGCTAAAAGTGGTGCTGGAGACTATTTAATCCAATCCCCTCATTTTATAGATGGGGAAATCAAAGCCCAGAGTGACTTGCTCAGGGTCACACAGGTAGTAAATGTCAAAGTTATTTGATCCGAGGTCCTCTAACTTTGAAGGCTCTGAGATCCAGACTTATGTGGATGCTCCCTTAATCTTGACCTTGTGCCTCAGTTTCCTCAATTGTAAAATGAGGATGACAATAGTATCTGTCTCATAGGGTTGTGAGGATTATAAAGTGTTAATCATAGTGTCTGGCACATAGTAGGTGCTATCTAAATGCTTATTCCCTCCCTCCTTCCAATGGCATCCTCCCGTCCTATATGACTCTAGCCCATAACCTCCCAGCCTCCAGACCAGCGTTTTTGATGGGTCTAGGTGACTCACATCTCTATGTCAAGTACTGGGGATCAGTTAGAAACCATGAGGCAGCCCCTGCTCTCACAAAGCTCACAGTTTAATTGGGAGAGAAAAAAATTGGGAGAAGAAAACTGCCAATCAGATTAAAAGACCAGGGAACCCTGAGGGTACAGTAGCGATGCAGCTGGCCTGCCTGAGAGGACTTTGGGTTATATAAGTAGTTAAAAGGACAGTGCCAGGGGACAGCAGGGCAGAAGTGCCCAGAACATAGTTAAGGCTGGATTATATGAAGATGGTAATATCTAGGAGTTCTCCGTCTCATCAGAAGAATTTGAGTTGTTGACTTCCATCTCATCCAAATCCTGTGAGTATTTAAACAGCCGGGTAAGGAAGGGTAAGGACAACGGATCCGTGGTGGTGGTGTCTCTTCACTCTGATAGGTTCTGAGAAGGCCTAGGACTGGAGGATGTAGTCAACAGGGAAGGCAAAAGGTTAGGGGTATCCTATGTGGATTGAGACCTGAGGGATCAGAGGAGGAAAGTAAAAGACACATGGTGCCTCTGGTGATGGCAGTCCACCTCCAGTCACCAAGCCATAATCAGAGGGGTTCTTGGATCATAAGATCACTCATATGAAAATTGGAGGAACCTCAAAAACCCTCTAATCCAAGCAATTCCCTTTACACATACCCCACAGCTGCCTTTCCCTCAGTTTACTTGTTTCCCATGGCCTACTACTCCACCCTTCTACCACTATCACAGAGATGGTCATCCCTGGATCTTGTTCAAGGATGGTTAGTGCCCCTGGTATGAGGGCTTGCAGCGCCTTTTTTTCTTTTAATTTAAAAAATCCTCACTTTCTGTCTTAGAATCAATAATAAGCATCGATTTTAAGGAAGAAAAGCAGCAAGTGCTAGGCAAAAAGGGTTAAGTGACTTGCCCAGGGTCATACAGCAAGGAAATATCTGAGGCCAGACTTGAAACCAGGTCCTCCTGATTCCAGACCTGGAGCTCTATCCACTATACTACCTAGCCGCCCCTTGCCAAGTCCTTTTCAGGGCTGCTTATCCACATTTGAAGTCCTCCTTTTACCCAACTCTCACCTATGACTCCAAAAGCCACGTCCCAGTAAGCCATGTCAGCGGAAAGATGAAGGCAACAAATCTATGGATGAGATCCCCAAGTGTGTGAAGACATCTCCCAGTGGAATGTGCAGATGAGAACCATTTGTTCTAATAGCCACAAAGGCAGTTGAAGCAGGTACTATGGAGCTTTTAGAGCTTGATCAGACATAGACGACTCCGAGATCATCCACGTCATTGCCAGTCAGCCTGACTTTTGGCTCACCACTGGATTTGGATGACTCTGGCAGGAAGAGTGGGGCTGATGCCTTTGTGCAACTCTTTCTCCCTGAAATCCAACTCATGCATAAGCCAAGATATCACCCTGTGCTGTCACTGGTCTTCTTTGAAAACAAAGGTCAAACAACAATTAACCACACATATCACACATCCATGTCCATGAACTCTGAAATTCCCTTATCTAACTACAATCTGTTGTTATTCCAGCTCTCCCTAAGCTTTGCCAACCCAAACCTTGTTCTTTGTCCTCACCAGGATCTCCAATTCCTCCACCTTTCATTTCTTTCCTGGACCACTCACTCCTGAACTGGCTACCTCCTTTCCCTTTCCCTTCTTGACAGAACCATATCCACCTTTCCCTGTGCTTTTCTCTCATCCCTTCCCCCCTTTTTCCTATTTAAGATCTTGCTCTGCCAAACCTCAGCCTTGGATTACTCCCAACATCTACTACCTTTAATGCTATTTGTTTTACTGAACAAAGACAGAGAAAAATCACAAAACCGGGCTGACTGGGTCTACTATAAATTTGTTTTTTCATCTCGCTGGGCCCTCACTGTGGCAAGGCAATCTTTTTACACATCTCCAATTGATTCACTATCCCATTCACCATATCTTTTCTGAACCTTTTCATTTTTCTTTAAACCTCCCACAACTCCTGCCCCCATCTCAGCTGAGAATTGAACCTTATATTTCACTGAAAGCAGGATGGCTAGGTGGCACAGTGGATAGAGTATTAGGCTTGGAGTCAGTGCTTCCTACGTTTAAATCTGGCCTCAGACACCGACTAGCTGTGTGACCCTGGGCAAGTCACATAACTTTGCCCCAATTTCCTCATCTGTAAAATGAACTGGAGAAGGAAATGGCAAGCTACTTTAGTATCTTTGCCAAGAAAACTCCAGATGGGGTCATAAAGAAAAGGACACAAATGAACAATAATTTCACTGAAAAAATTGAGACCCTTCATTGAGAACTCTCTTCTCTTCTGTTCTTTATCCCATAGCACTTAAATGACTTCTACCATTATCTCTTCCTTCACCTCTGTTTCACATGAGGAGGTGACCTTTCTCCTTGCCAAGTCCAATCAGCAGATTGCCCTCTCTATCATTCCTCTCTCTCACTTATCTTCAATCTTTCCCAAACTACTGGCTACTTCTGTATTGCTTACAAACATACCCATGGATCCATATCTTAAAAAAACCTTCACTTGATCTGTTCCATCCTCTCTAGTTATTATCCTATACCGTTCCTCCCTTTTGTGTCTATGCTCTTTGAGAAGGCCATTTATAATAGGTGTCTCCACTACCTTTCTCCTCATTCTCTTCTTAAAGCTTGTAGTCGGTTCGGTCTGAAAATCTCTCATTATACAACTGAAAACATTGCAAAGTTTCCAATAATCTCTTAATTTCTACATCTAATGGTATGTCTTTCTCAGTCTTCATTCTTCTTCTTTTAAAAGAAGTATTTCTACCTTGGAATCAATACTGCACATCAATTTAAAGGCAGAAGAGTGGTAAGGGTTAGGAAATTGGAATTAAGTGACTTACCCAGGGTCACACAGCTAGGAAGTATCTGAGGTTAGATTTGAACCCAGGACTTCTGGTCTCTAGACCTGGCTTTTTATTCAGTGAGCCATCTTGCTTCCCCAGGCTTCATTCCCTTTTGATCCTGTTGCAGCCCGTGACAATGTCAATTACCTTTTTTGCTCTCTTCTCTCTAGGTTTTCCTGACACTCTCTTAGTTCTACTTCTGTCTGACTGCTCCTCTGTTTTGTTGGTGAACCTATGGCATGCATCCTGGAGAGAGCTGTTCCCCTCCCCCTCTCCACATGTGCTTAAGGACATTTCTCTCATCATCTGCCCCTCTGCCCAGCAGCCCAATGGGAGTACTCCCCTGTTGGGGTAAGGCAAGAGGGGGGGTAGTTCACATGTGGTATGAGGATTGCAGTTTGGGCACTTAGTCTCTAAAAGGCTTGCCATCACTGCTTTGTACTTTTAGTGATCTCATTAGTGCCTTATGATTTCAATTATCATCTTTATGCAGATAACTCTGAGATCTACTCGTCTAGCCCTAACCTCCAGTCCCATACATTCAATTGCCTTTAGACATCTTGAACTACATTTCCCACAGACATCTTAAACCCCAAGTGTCTAAAACTGAACTTGTTATCTTTTCCCCCAAACTAACCCTTCTTCCTAATTTCCCTATTATTATTTTACACTCTTACCTTCTGTCTTATAATCAATACTAGGTATTGGTTCTAAGGCAGAAGAGAAGTAAGAACTAGGCAGTGGGAGTTAAGTGACTTGAAAATCTTTGAGGCCAGATTTTAATTCAGGACTTCCCATGTCCAGGTCTGACTCTCTATCCACTGAGCCACCTACCTGCCCCCCACTATTATTTTTGAGAGTACTATTATCCTCTAAGTCACCCAGGCTCACATCCCATGCATTATTTTCAACTCCTCACTCTCCCCTGACTCCACACAATCAATGATCAAGTCCTGTTATTTCTACCTTCATAGTATCCTTTCTATATGCTTCCTTCTCTGCTTTGACTCTGTCACCACCCTGGTGCAGGTCCTTATCACCTTACAGTGGGACCATTAAAATAGCCAACTTATTTGTCCTCCCTGTCTCATCTCTCCTTGCTCTTGTTTAGTCCTTTCTCCTCCAAGCTTTCAATTGTTTTTCTTAAGCAGAGTTCTGACCATTTCCTGCCCCAATTCCCTGATTCAATCAATTTCATTGGCCTCCTATTATCTGAAAGATCAAATATTTGCCTTTTTAAAAAAATCAATACTATATAGCAGCATTGGCAAACGTTTTAGATATTGCGTGCCCAAACTGCACTTTCAAGCTGCCTGTGAGCCCCCTGAATTACCTAGACAGAGGAAGGAGGAAGTGCTTCCATTACTGCTGGACAGAGGGGCAAAGCATATGAAAATTGTCCCCAGATACAGTGGAGAGGGGGAACAGAGTAGTCCCCTCTGGCACACAGGGTACTTGTGCCATGCCTTTGCCAACACAGCTATATAGTGATTCTAAGGCAGAGGAGCAGCAAAGGGTAGGCAGTTCAGGTTAAGTGACTTGGCTGGAGTTACACAGCTAAAAAGTGTCTTGGGGTCAGATTTGAACCCAGGACCTCCTGTCTTCAGGCCTGGCTCTCTATCCTTAGCTGTCTCCTAGTCATCTTTTAAAGTCCTTCATAAACTGATCCTTTTCCCCTTTTCTTATGCCTTATTCTCCACTGTAGGTATGCCCTGCAGTCCGGTGAAACTAGCCTCCTTGCCATTCTTCATATCAACACCCCATCTCCCAACTTGGAATATTTTACTGGCCATCCCACTTCCCTGGAATGCTGTCCCTCATCTTCTCTGCCTCCTAACTTCCTTCAAATCTCAGCTAAAGATCTATATCTTGCAAGAAGCTTTTCCTAGTCTTCCTTAACTTTAGTGCCTTCCCTCTGAGATTATCCCAATTTAGCCCATCTAAAGCTTGTTTGTGCAAAGTTGTTTGCAGATTTTCTCCTCTGTTGGACTGTGAGCTCCTGGAGAACAGGAGCTGTTTTTAAACTTTCTTTGTTTCCCCAACACTTAGCAAGCACAGTGCTTGACATACAGTAAGCGCTCAACAAATGCTCTATTCGAGGGATGTTAAAAGACTTGCCCATGGTCATATGGTTATTGAGCACCAAAGGCTGGTATTTGAACCCAAGCCCTCCAGAGTCAGTGTTCTTTTCATTTTATACCCTGCCTCCTTCTTTTGATATTTACATAGGTATCAGGGTTAGCTACATGACTGGACTACTTTCCCCATCATACATCTCTTTGGTAATTTCTTTTATGTCACTTCTGTGCAAATCACAGTTGGAAGATGCTGTAGCCTAATTTATACCCACCATAGTCTTTCCATTGCCCTCTGACCTGTAAATTAAATGTTTGGGGGATTGTGTCATACCATGATGTCATATAGCATCCTTGGAAAATTACTGCTGTTAAAAAAATTTAACTTTTTTTCTCTTAAGAGAGAAACGCACATTTGTTTCACCAAATGTAAAACTATCTTCTCTCTTCCTATTGGTTATCTCTGGATGTAGCCCATTATCTTTTCAAGATAGAAGTATTTATGGACCAGTTCAATGGGTGGACCATCCAATGGCTTATCATGGACCGGGCAATAGGCATGCTTCATTTCTTGAATTTTCATGTGTGGATTCTTTGGCTGATCTTTTCTGAGTCACCATGAATTTCATTTCAGAACCTCTGCAGTGTTCCAGGGCTTGATGCAATCAGCACAGATTTATCTGCAAATGGGAGCTTCTGGAGAACATCCCCATCTATAGGATCCCTTCCTTTAGGAATCTGTACAGGATATCCTCCACGGCAATGGCAAACACCTCCAGCCGACACATATTCCCTTGTCTTGTTCCTAGATTAACATGAACAAGGAGACCATGTCTTTACAGTTATGTAACTGACTGAAATGTGCAGAGAGCACAAAATAAAAATATATAACTAGCATTTAAATAGCACTTGAAGATATACTCTACATTTGTTGTCTTTTCTTTTTTTTTACTTTTACTTTCTGTCTTAGTGACAACTCTAAGATAGAAGGTTAAGGACTAGGCAAATAGGGTTAAGTGACTTGCCCAGGGTGAGCATCACACAACAAGGAAGTATCTAAGGCCAGATTTGAACTCTCAACTCCAGACCTGTCACTCTATCCACTGTGCCCCCAATTGTCCCTACATATGTTGTCTTATTTGATCCTTAACAACACTGTGAGGTAGGTAGTATTATTATTCTCATTTTACAGGTGAAGAAACTGAGACCCAAAGAAGGTAAGCAACTCAATAGAGGTCACACAGCTACTCTGATGTTTCTGCCTCCAAGCCCAGCACTCTGTGCAATAAACCTCTTAGCCACGTCCATTGTTTATTGATTATGAAAGAATATTTGATTTGGTAGAGAGAAATTTATAATCTTCAGTAGCATCAGCAAATATTTGTACAGTAAAAGTCTTGGTGATAGATGCCATCTTGGACTTGGACTTTATTTTAAAAGGACCTTGGAAGTTATCCAAGTCAACCTCCTAATTTGATAGATGAGGGCAACTAAGACTCAAAGAGGTAACTTGCCTAAGGTCACACAAGTAACAAGAGTCAGAGCCAAGATCTGAACTTATATCCTTTTCAAAGAAGTGTTCTTTTAAAAAAAATTTTAAAGTTTTTATCTTCCACCTTAGAATCAATATTATGTAAGGGCTAGGCAATGGGGGTTAAGTGACTTGTTCAGGGTCACACAGTTAGCACGTATCTGAGGCCATATTTGAACCCAGGACCTCCCCATCTCTAGGCCTGGTTTTCTATACACTGAACCACCTAGCTGCCTCCCAAAAAGCTGTTCTTTGAACTAAACAATGCTACCTCCTTAAATCTTATTTTTATATCTTCCACTTAAGTTCTACTCCAGTGCTTCACTGTGTCCCTGGGTTTGGCAGGTTCTGTCTTCACAGCCCAAGCTCTGGAAGGTCCAGTCATGCTGAGGATATCAGAGTGTGGTCAGAGTGTGGTCCAAGTGACATACCATCTTTCTTCTGAAAACTAGTCTAGCTGGGTTCAAAGAGTTAAGTTCACTGCAAGACTGGCTGAAGGATAGCGAAATCTCATAGATCACCCAGAAATAGATGATTGGAAGGTGCCGTAGAGACGATCTAGTCCAATAGTTTAATTTTACAGCTGAGGAAACTGAGGTCTAGAAAGAGGAAGTGATTGGCCCAAGATCCCGCAGGTGATACCAGAGCTGAGATTCAAGCCTTGGTCCTCTAGCTCCAGATCTGCTGCTCTTTCCACTGGGAGCCATCCACCATGACTGTCTAAGGAAGCCATGGAAGACCTGCCATATACAGTCCTGGTTGCGCTGCCCTCATTTATCTTAGAATTCATAGAAGACAGAGAGGGGGTAGATTCTTCCCCATTTTGCTCCCTGAAGCATTCTCTTACGATGATGATCAGGTGGCTCGAGTTGGAAGGGACGTCATTAACATCAATGTTTTTATTGGACAGACAAGGAAACCGAAGCCCAAAGAGGACAATGTAGATCCCAGAAGATGAAGTTGAAGGTGAGCAAAGTTGGATCAGGCAAAAGGGAACTGTGCGAGTCATAAAAGAGAGGACACGATGTTCAAATAATCCTGTTGGTAGAGGATTGGGTGGAAGCACGCTGGATTTGTTGCTTTTCACAGACAGATTTTCAGTAGGTGGCTAAAAGACATGAGAAGAGTGATTGTGGAGCCGAGTTGTGGTAAGGGAGAATAGTGGGCCTATTGTTGGAGCGCAGATAAACAAATTGAGAGCTTTCATCTTTGGGTGTGGGCCTGAAACAAGTTCCAAGACAGCTTAATGATCCATCATATGTCCTATCCAGGCAGTGAGTCACTGGTGAATTATATTAACCCAAATCAGCCTTCGTTGCACTGTGGATCAGTAAGAAGGCAACCAGGATAGCTAATACATTCACATGGCCCAGCCACTCTCTTGATAACGCTATATTCTGTGCAGTGGGGAAGATAAAAATGGCCATGTGCATCAATCATCTCTCTGCAGAAGACGAGCCGGACTTCATTTTCAGGGGCTGGGCTTGGCATAATTAGGTGAACGCCTTAGGGGACCATAGGTTCATGGAATTAGAGCTAGAAGAGGCCATAGAGGAAAACCACCTCATTTTACAGATGAGACAGCTGAGGCCCACAGCTTTTACATGCTTTGGCCAAGGTCGCAGAGCTAATAAGTTCTTAAGGTGGGATCCAAACTCAGTTTCTCTCTGACTTCAAGTCCGGCATTCTGTATCAGCCTGCACTAATCACTGAAATTTGTGGTTCTATAGTTCACTAACTAAGTAGGTTTGGGAGCCCAGATTCCTGTTGGGCTTTTTTTTTAACCCTTAAACTTTTGTCTTAGCATCATACTGAGTATTGATTCTGAGGCAAAAGAGTAGGAAGAACTAAAGCAACCAGGATTAAGTGACTTGTCCAGGGGTCACAAAGCTAGGAAGTGTCTGAGGTCAGTTTTAAACCCAGGACTTCCCATCTCCAGGCCTGGATCTCTATTCACTGAGTCACCTAACTGCCCCCCAGTTTCTTATTAAAAGGAGTATTTCAGATTCTGGCATAGAGACATGAACATAAAAGAATGTTACTCTGTTAGAAAAGACAAAGAAGGAATTCAGAGAAATCTGGGAAGATTTATATGAACTGATGCAGAGTAAAATAAGCAGAAGCAAGAGTGTAAGAAACAATGGTTACAGTATTGTAAATAAAAATAATAGAATTGAATGAATTAATAAATTGAATTGAATGAAAAAAAGACTTCAAGGATAGGGCTATGGAGAGGGATTTGATCTGGGATTTTACAGGTATTGGGAACTATTGTGTGTATGCAAACTCCATCTAACATCATAGATAGGCACCTTCTTTGCAACTTTTAGAGTTGAAGAAGTTTTTCCAGTGTCACACAGCCAGAGGTTGGACTGGAATCTAGGTATTCCTGCCTTTGAGGCCAGTGTTTTTGCAGTCATCAATCTTGACTCTAAGAAGAGATAAGGGAACCAACTCTCCTCTTTCCATTGTAGAAGCGACAAATTCAGAAGCCTATATTTACTGACATAAGCCTTTGCTGAATCAGGTTTATTTATGTCTTTCTTTGTCATAAAGGGAAGTTGACTGAATAGGAGGGATGTGGGCAATTTTATATAGTTTCTCTTTGGAGATGACAATGCCTTTTTTCTTTTCCTAGTATCCTCACACTGCTGCACCCCCATGGGATAATGCATGCCATTATGCTATGCCCTCTTGGTCTTTCTGCTACGAGGTGAGTGTTTTCCCGTTATTGTGGTTTTGCTGTAAGACACTGTTTTGGGGGGGCAGATAGGTTGCTCAGCGGTTAGAGAGTCAGATCTGTAGTCGGGAGGAACTGAGTTCAGATCTGGCCTTAGGTACTTCCTAGCTGTGTCACCCTGGGCAAATCACTTGCCTCAGATTGCCTTGCCCTTGTCCTTCTATTTCAGAATTATTACTAAGAATATAAGGGTTTAAAAAAAGAAAGAGCAAGTACTTAATATATGTTTTGGAGGCAGCTAGATGGCACAGTGGATAGAGTGCCAGGCCTAGAGTCGGAGAACCGGGCTTCAGATACTTCCTAGCTGTGTGACTCTGGACAAGTCCCTTAATTCCCATTGCCTAACCCTAATTGCTCTTCTGCCTTGGAAACTATTCTGAGACAAAAGGTAAAGGGTTGCTATTTGTCTTTTGTTTTTCAAAGACACTATAGTTGGGAAAAGGGGAAGGTTATGAGCATATAAATAGAACCATACCTACTATGTGCCAAAGTAGATATTATTATGCTCTTCATTTTACAGTTGAGGAAAACAAAGCCAAACAGACTTGCCCAGGATCACATAGCTAATAAGTACCTGAGATGAGATTTGAACTCAGGATTTCCTGACTCCAGGCCCAGCACTCTATTCACTACATCAGTCACTCATGCCTCTGAAGGAGAGAAATTCTCTTTTCTTCCACACTTTCCATTTGCTTCTCTCTCTAAAAGGAACAAGGTGAAAGGCTTGAGCAAGTGTTCATCTTCTCCAAGATTGCCTGATCCTCTTTCCAAAATACGAGAGGCACCAACTGAGGACCTGGATTGATCTCTGGCTCTTCAACTCGCAAGCTATGTTTGTTCATCTAAAAAGGAGGTAAAGAGACGTAGAGCCAAAGAGATGCCCACTGGCCCAGGCTCAAGTCACCTTTATGAGTCCTGATGCTCTAGCTGCCACCACCACAAGGGAATAGTCAACAGGCTGCTAGAATGCCAAGTTTCCCCCAACCTTCAAGAGAAGGCCTGGAGTTACCTTATACAAAGGAGGAATAACATGGGGCCAAGACATTCTCTTTCTAAAGATCTGACTGGACATTATCTCTTCTTGCTCAGGGACCGATAATGGGATGGCTTCGTCATCCCCAAAGCGCCTGAGTACTTCAGTACTGTCACATGTGGTTGGCTGCAAGAAACCAAAGAGTTTGTCATCCCCAGAGCTCCCAAGAGCTGTGTGGCTACACGAGCCCAGCCAGAGGCAGGCAGGGCACCTCTGCAGGTACCCACTTGCACTTGCATCTGGAAATGACTGCTAGAGAAAAACAAAAAGCATTAATAAAATCTTAAAACAATTCTAAATAAGTGCTCTCCTGAGGAAGTAGCCCTTCCAGGCTCCCTAAATGTTTACTGAACTGAATGGAGGATTTGACTTATGCAGACTGATTTGATTGATAAGGGCAGTCTACTGAAGTTGTATTAAAAGTGAAATTTGGAGCCCACAGGAGGAGATGAACAAGCTAGCAAAACTCCAGGGTTTCCAGAAGTCAAAGAGTCTTCCATTCCAACCTTACTGGGAGTTCTCCAGTGTTTAATCGGGCCTAAGTTGATGCTGCTAGGAATATTATATGTTAGGCTTGATATTCCACAAGGGGATTGATGACAGAAGAGAGGCACCATTTTCACACAATGTTTCTAGCAACACTTTTTTGTGGCAGCGAAGAACTAGGATCCAAGCAGACTCACATCTGTGAGAGAATAGTTAAACAATTCAGCATAGGTGACTGTAATAGAATATTACTGTGCTATAAGAAATAGACATGATGGATACAGAGAAGCATAGGAAGACTTACATGAACTGATAAAAAGTGAATTTAATAAAATCAGAAAAAAACAATGGAAAGAATAACAAAACATAGGAATTGAAGATTTTCAAACTATAATGACCGAGAGTAGCTGGGTGGCTCAGTGGATCAAGAGCCAGACTTAGAGACAGGAGGTCCCGAGTTCAAATCTGGTCTCAGATGTTTCCTAGCTGTGTGACCCTGAGCACTTAACACTTAACCTCCATTACTTAGCCCTTATTGCTCTTTGCCTTGGCCATACACAGTATTAATTCCAAGATGGAAGGTAAGAGCTTAAAAAAATAACTAAAGGGGCAGCTGGGTAGCTCAGTGGATTGAGAGCCAGGCCTAGAGACAGGAGGTCCTAGGTTCAAATCCAACCTCAGACACTTCCCAGCCATGTGACCCTGGGCAAGTCACTTGACCCCCATTGCCTATCCTTACCACTCTTCCACCTATAAGTCAATACACAGAAGTTAAGGGTTTAAAATTAAAATAAAATAAAATAACTAAATTATGAAGATGTGAAAAGATGCCTATTTCTTCCCCCCGTTCTTTACAGAGGTGGGGATCATGAGTGTGGGACAGTTCTTGTTATGTTAGATTCCTTTGAAATGCAGGTAGTTTTAGTGAACATTTTTTTCCCTTTAAATAACATTTTATTATAAGGGATGGCTCTCTGGGAGGGTGTGGAGGAGAGATAGAGTAGGGCATGTAGAGAATATGAAAGCCAAAGACAGCAATACAATTTATTAGATTTTTTTTTTTTTGCGGGAGGAGATTGCATCTATCTGTCTCATCTAAGCTGGAAGTTCAGTAGCCACTTATTGGCCCAATCTTGCCGCTGATTTTCATGGAATCTTTGACCCTTTATGTTTCTGACCTGGGAAGTATTTGCTCCTCCTGAGGCAGGCTGGTGACCCACTGTTCCGAGAGGTTCATCATACTGGTGCTGGACTTAGTATAGATTCTGTATCAGCTTTTAGTTCTACTGCAGCTCAGAACTCCTGAGCTCAAGCAATCCACCAGTATCTGCTTTCCCCCACCAACAGGGATTACCAGCATGCACCACGAAGCCTGGCCAAACTATTTTTTTTTAAAAAGAAAGTATTATGAGAATAGCAATCTGATTTTTGCTGACACAAAAGGGCAAAGAAGCCCAAGGTGATGGCTTGAGCTAGCTCTGCAGATTGGGAGTTTGGGGCCAACAAGGAGAACCCAGCAGAACATTGATTGAAAGTAGGTGAGCTCACATTTTGAACCTGGCTTCTTCAGTTGGCCCTCCTTCCCAGACTAACAGTAACTAATCTCAGTAAAAGTCAGCCTACAAAACTTCAGCTCTCCTTAGTCCAATTCAACAAATATTTAGAAAATCCAGCATGGCTGCTTCTCAGAACAGTCCCTTTTATTTATTTTTAAAGGGTTGTTGATGCCTCATATTTATATCACAGTTATTTTCAGATATATCCTTCCCCCTGGCTACCTAGTGAGCCTTCCCTTGTAACAGGAAAAAACATAAAGAAGTAGAAGCTGATTCACAGTTATTTGGCATAAGGTTTGCCTGTGAATAATGAATGGGCAAAAAAAGCCTGGCATGGGGAAAAGCATCGTCCTTAAGATTCAGAAGGCCTGGATTTGATTCCCAGCTCTGGTACTCTGGCAGCCTTGTGAGCTGGGACAAACCCTTCTTTTTGAGCCTCAGTTTTTTCATCTGCAAAATGAGCATAAGATTTGCTCTACCCACTCACAAAGTTGTATATGAGTATGGGAGTTTGGAGTGATGAGAATGAGAGAATGGTCACTATATGATCAAAGCTCATTTATCTACCAAGAAGTGCTATAATAAAAGTGACCTAATGTCCAAATGCAGAGAAGTCTTTTGAGACTGCTAATACCTTAAGGGTTAGCCCAACTTGGAGTTAAAAAAAAGAGAAAAGCTATAATATTTTAAGTTGGGCTCCCTTAGACATACAAACTTAAATTCAGTGATGTTTTGGGGTGATCTTTGAGTCTTCGTCACTACTAGGTCCTGCAGGGCAGGAGAGAAAAGGACTTTTTAACTGGAGTCAGATGATTTGGGTTTAAATCCAACTATTACCATTTATTACCTGTGAGACCTTGGGCAAGTCACACTAGTGAAGTATAACAGGGGCCTAGACAAATAGAGACCCAGTATTACACTCATGCTTAACCAGCACTGTGCCTGGTACTGACCCATGGGTTTACTTGGGGGACCCTCCTTCTGGGCACCAGTAATGAACAGTCCTGGCACCTACTTCATCACAGGGGCAAATATTTTGTGACTGTTTCCTCTCTGCATACTATACAGCAAAGAAAAGTGTTTTAGGTGTAGCTAGGTGGCTCAGTGAATTTAGAGACAGGAGGTCCTGGCTTCAAATCTGACCTCAGATACTTCTTAGCTGTGTGACCCTGAGCAAGTCACTTAACTTCGATTGCTTAGCCTTTACCTCTTCTGCCTTGGAATTGGTATTTAGTGTCCATTCTAAAACAGGAGGTAAAGGCTAGGTAACTGGGGTTCAGTGACTTGCCCACTTTTTTTTTAATTGGTTGCTGCACCAGCAACAAGTGCCTCTGAAGCCTCCAACAGAATTTCTGAAGCTGTGGAAGGTTGGCCTCATCTCCGTTGGGCTGGCTCATGAGTGTACGGCCTTCTGGACAAACATGGCTCTGGGATGGAGTCACCTCCTCTCTGGGCCTTCTTTCCTTTGGTACAAGGTCTTACGAGACCTGAAAAGGTTAGAAGGGCTACCAGTGGTGGAGCAGCTGAGCCCAGGTAGAAGCTCACCTCGGGGTTGACTGAGGCCAACTCTTAGGAGGTGACTTGCTTGATTCAGCCCAGAAGTGGACCAGCCTAGCAGCCGAGAACCAGTACAATCTGTCCTGCAAAGGATGGCGAGAGCTGTCCATTGGCTGCGCTGGGACCAGGAGCTAAAGGAGTCACCCTTTAAGTTTGCGCCCACTCTCCCCAGAGAGCAAGCTGGAGAGGGGAGGATCTACCCCAGTTCTGGAGGTAAAGTGGGATATTTCTGTACTCTGCCGCTGGCTATGTTTTTTTCTATTACTATCCCTTTTTAAAAGCTATTTGACGTTCATTGGTTAGCATCACTGCAGGTAATCAGTCATAACTGAGTGTGGGAGAAACACATTGGAAAGGGAGCTCAGGCTGATGGCGTTAGAAGATCCTCGTCGCCCCTGGTACTCTGAAGGGGGAGACGTAGCCCCCTGTGCTCTCGAGGCCTGACCTCCTCAGACACAAGGGGGTTGAGGGGGTAAATCTATGGCTCATAAAAGGTACAGAATAAAAGGTACATGTGGTTTGGCAGAAGGAGCGCTGGACCTGTACTGAAGACCGTGGGTCAAATCCTGATGCCTCTTCCTACTACCCACATAACAAGTCACTCCCCCCAGGATGGGCCTCAGTTTCCCCCTCTGTAAGATAAGAGGCTTCTATTTAGTGGCCTCTGAAGTCCCTAAATCTTCTTTGTAAACTCTACAGCCCCATTTACCACTGACCCCTCCTTCCTCTCAAATGACCATTTGAAATAGACATAGAAATGATTTTTCTATTTCTTCCAGTCAAGTCCTTGGGGAATCATTGCCAGTTTTCAATATTTTAATTAGTGTATACTTTATTGCTTTACTTTATTTATGTGGACAAGTTTAATCATTGGGGCCCCATAGGCTCTTTGAGTGAAGTATCCAATTAGAAAGAAGTTGAAGCAGTAAAACCTTTTGATAAGCAGAGCCCACATCCACCCTTAGTGCAGGGGACCACATTTCCTGAGACTGGATCTAAGGATCTAGAAAACTATAAGAGGCTGGAGCATGTGGGTCACTCTAAGGGATATTTTTAAAAACTGCCACCTAGTATTACTTTGTTTTTAAACCCTCACCTTCCATCTTAGAACCAATACTGTGGATTAGTTCCAAGGCAGAAGAGCAGTAAGGGCTAGGCAATGGGGGTGGGAGGATAAGCAATTTGCCCAGGGTCACACAGCTAGGAAGTATCCGAGACCAGATTTGAACCCAGGATCTCCCATCTCTGTGCCTGGTTCTCAATCCACTGAGCTACCCAGCTGTCCCCGCCTAGTATTAATTCTAAGACAGAAGTGTGGCAAGGACTAGGCAATGGGGGTGAAGTGACTTGCCCAGGGTCACACAGCTGAGAAGTGTCTGAGGCCAGACTGGAAACTAGTCCTTCTGACTCCAGGCTTGGCACTCTTATCTACTGAGTCACCTAGCTGCCCTTAAAAGGCTTTTCTTCACTGTAGAGTGTGCAGACAGCAAACAGTCACAAAATACTTCTTGCCCCTGTAATGAAGTAGTGGGCACGACTCTGTTACCGGTGCCCAGAAGAAGTGACCCCCAAGCAAACCCAGGGGTCAGTGCCAGGCAGAGCAGATTAAGCATCTATGTAGTACTGGGTCTCATGGACAAATTTAACCATTCATGAAGTGCCCTGATTATGTGCAAGACAGTGTAGGAGGTGCTGAAGGAGGCAGGACTTGGTTCCTGCCTTCAAAGAGTTTATAGTTTAGCAGAGGAGATAAAACATACATATACTGGGGGCAGCTGGTGGCTCAGTGGATTGAGAGCCAGACCTAGAGACAGGAGGTCCTAGGTTCAAATCTGGCCTCAAATACTTCCTAGCTGTGTGACCCTGGGCAAGTCACTTGACCCCCATTACCTGCCCTTACTGCTCTTCTGCCTTGGAACCAATACACAGTACCAACTCCAAGATGGAAGGTAAGGGCTTAAAAAAACAACAACATATACTAATGTCTCCTAAGGATGGGTATCAGAGTAAGGCATGAATATCAATTGGTTTCTACCGCAGACTGATGGAAAGTTGTCATTTGACCTATATTTCAACCCTGAGGCAAAAACTAGCTTGAAGGGGGCAGCTGGGTGGCTCAGTGGATAGAGAACCAGGCCTAGAGATGGGAGGTCCTGGGTTCAAATCTGGTCTCAGACACTTCCTAGCTGTGTGACCCTGGGCAAGTCACTTCACCCCCATTGCCTAGCTCTAACTGCTTTTCTGCCTTGGAACCAATACACAGTATTGATTCTAAGACGGAAGTTAGGGTTTAAAAAAAAACTGGAGATGAGATTTGGGTCTCAAAAAGTTCCAACACTCCTTTTCATAGGATTATAGTTAGAAGGGACCAATGCTTTGATTGACAGATGAGGCTGCTGGGACTCAGGTTACATGAGTTGAGCAGGATCATTCAGTTAGTAATTACCTTGGGTGCTCTCCTCTGTCCTCTTCTCCCTTTCCTTTCTCTTCTTCCTTCTTCCTCTCCACCCTGATAGAAGTTTGTCTCACTAATACAACTTTTCTGTGAGTAGGCAAAAATCAATAGTCTGTTGGAGTTTAGGGATGTTATAACGAGTTGGGCTTTGAAAGTTTAATTTGATGTGATGTTCAATACAATACTGTGGAAAGCATTACACTTCGTTTAAAATAAATCAAGATTTTTCAATTTTCCTGGTTGAATTAAAAATAGATTATTGCAGCTATTTTAAAACATTACTTTCCTTGCTTTTCTCTTTAGAATCCTGGCAATCATGAATGTAGGGGTTAAAGCAAGGCAGAATTTGATAAGGCCATAAAAGAGATAAACACAGAGTGCTATAGGATTTCAGAGAAGGGAGACATTGCTCCTGACTGGGTGGATCAGGCAAACCTTTGTAAAGGAGGTGGTATTGGAGCTGGGCCTTGAAAGCCAAATAGGAATTCAGCAGGCAGAAGTCATAGGGCAGTGATGGTGAACCTTTCAGAGACCATGTGCCATGGCTACTCCCTACCAAGTGCTGGGCATGCCCCACCCCACCCTTACCTCACACAGGGGAGGGAGGAAGCCCTCCCATTGGGCTGCTGGGCAGAAGGGCAGGTGAAGTGAGGACTGTCCTTAGTGAATGTAGAGAGGGGGATGGGAGTGGCCAGTGTGCTCTGCTCCCCTCCAGCTCTGCCACCTGTGAGCCACCCCACCTTACCCCATGTGTGCTCCCCTTGGGCTCCTCGGTAGAAGGTGGGGATGTGAATCAGGCATGATGGAGAGGGGGAAGGGAGCAGCTCCCCAAATCCCTCTGCCTTTCTAGTAACAAACTTGGTGGGGGGAGGGGGCTAAGGCAGCACATGTGCCCAACAGAGCACTCTGTTTGCTATCTTTGACACGCAAAAGCACCTACTGTACAGTGAAGACTGTGAGCAAAGGCTGTAAAGCAGCTGAATCTCATGAGGTGTTCATAGAAGAGTATGGTTTTATCCAGAGTATAGCTTAGGGGATAGGAGTGTTTTCTGTAGTTAGAAAGGTAGGCTTGGATTGTTGTGGTGAGCCTCAAATGTAGAAAATTAAGCAGTTGGGACTTTATTTGGTATAATGGGGAGTCACTGAATATTTTTGAGCAGAGGAGTAATCTCAGAGGATACATTAGGAAGAGGCACAATATAGTAAGCAATTCCTCCCCATCACCATGTATTTTTTTGGTGGAGAAGTTAATAAGCGTGTGTGTGTGTGTGTGTGTGTGTGTGTGTTGAGAGAAGAGAGCATTGGGACTTCAGAGGTATCCTTTCTAGCTCCCTCTTTTTGTAGATGAGGAATCCAAGATCCCCAGGAATGAAACGATAGGTAGAATTTGAATTCAAGTCCTCTGACTCAAGTCAATGCTCTTATCTATATCTCGATGGTTGGATGCAGACTTCATGGAGGCGGAGATGTTTGCATTTTTGTCTCCACAGTCCAGCACAGTGCCTGGCACGTACCATTTCTTAAAGGCTTCAACAAGCTGCCTAACTGATACTTCTAAGAGCCCTGGATTTGGATTTAGAAGATCTACACTTAAATTTTGGATTACTACTTACTTTACTTCAAATCATTTTACTTTTCTGGTCCTCAGTTTTCTCATCTATAAATGAGGCAGGGGAGGACAGCTAAGTGAATGAATAGAGTGCCAGGGCTGGAGTCAGGAAGACTCAATGACTTCCCAAGTTCAAATCTGGCTTTAGACATTTAGTAGCTGTGTGACCCTGGGCAAGTCACTTAATGCCATTCACCTCAGTTCCTCATTTATAAAATGAGCTAGAAGAGGAAATGGTCAACCACACTAGTATTTTTGCCAAGAAAACTCCAAATGGAATCATGAAGAGTCAGACATGACTGAAACTGAACAAGAAAACAAAAAAGGAGGATTTGATTAAATGACCTCTAATATTTCAGCTTTAAATTCTACAATCCTATAAGAGAAATATAGATTTCTCTTACAGTATTGAGAATAGGGTGAATTGGAATGGGGAGAGTAAATGGAGGTAGAGCTATCAACTAGATGACTTTTAAAACGGGGCGGGAAAGAGGTAATAGGAGCCAAAACTTGGATGGTGGTAGGAGGAATGGGAAGGAGGAGATAACTACAGAGGACTTGCTCATGTAGGGTATGGGAGAGGGAGTATTAGCTCTGAGGTTTTGAACTTGGGTAACTCCAAGAATGGAGGTACCCTTAACAAAAATAGGGATGTCAAGCGGAAGATGGTTTGAGGCGAGATAAGAGGAAGAAAATGATGAATTCAGTTTTGGACATGTTGATTTTGAGCAAAATGTCCAAGTGGAGATGTCACAGGGACAACTATTATGAATAATCAAATAAAAATAAACCCCTTAAGCTCCCTACCTCCTGTTCTACTTTGAGGGGCCTAAGTGACATAAATGCTCAGGGCCAGACTTTCCCTGAAGGTAGGCAGTGGGGCATAGGTCCAAGAGGGTCTATGGCAGTGGTTCCAAAACTTTTTTGTCCTACCACCCCCTTTCCAGAAAAAATATTACTTAGCCCCCTGGAAATTATTTTTTTTTATTTTAATAGCAATTAATAGGAAAGATAAATGCACCTGTGGCCATCACCGCCCCCCTGGATCGCTGCAGCACCCACCAGGGGGCGGTGGCACCCACTTTGGAGATCACTGGTCTATGGTATTTGTACCTAAGGGTTTAAAAAAAAAGATCTTCATTGCCAACTAGTAAAAGTCATCTAGAATCACAGAATCATTTCAAGCTGGAAGAGACCTCAGAGGCCATCTTGCCATTTTACAGATGAGGAGCCTGAGGCCCAGAGAAGATAAGTATCTTGACTCAATGGAATGAAGTTCCTAGGATTTAGTGTTGAAAGGAGCCCTATCCCTGATAAAGTCCTACTCTGATGCCTTTCCATGGTGTGGAGATCATCCTGGGCTCCCAAAGGCTATGCCAGTAGTACGTTAAGTTCTGGCAGAGTCTACCATGCTGAAAAGGATTTGTGTATGGCCCTGGCAACAGACCAAATCGGTTTTCCAAGGACCAACCTAGCTAAGTACAGAAAGGCTCGTTACTAGTAGGCTGACCATCTGGTGATGAATTATTTGGCCATGGCAACCCATGAATCAAAAGAAAAATACAAAATGATTCTCCAACCTCTGTGGAGCAAAGTGGTAGGAAAGGGGAGCAGAGAGTACTAAAAATCACATCTTTTTTAGCCTGCCTATAAACTTTAATTTGATTATTCATACTCTAAATGTGAGATGCTTTTCCAGTGACCAACAAGTAGACATATTGCTAGCGGAGCTGAATCATAACAATCTTGACATTCTTGCTAAAAAATGAAACCAGAAGAAGAAAATTGCAACTGAAAGGCAGGATGGCTCATAGCCTCCTTGGAAAGAAAAACAAAGGAGTCGGTGAAGTGGACTTTATTATATGCCCAAAGGCAACAAGAAATATTCTCTTAAGAGGTGTTTAGACATCACATGTTGCAATACTAGTAATAAGTATTTGCAAAAAGAACACCCCCAAAATAATGGCTTAATGGGTAGGGTATCAGGCCTGTAACTGAGAGGACCTGGGTTCAAATCTGGTTTCAGATACTTCTTGGTTGTGTGACCCTGGGTAAGTCACTTAACTCCAATTGCCCAGCCCTTACCACTCTTCTGCCTTGGAACCAATGCATAGTATTAATTCCAACATGGAATTGATCCTAAGACAAAGCTTTTTTTAATTTTTAAAAAGGGAAACAAAATGACAGCTTGCAATAGCCACTCACATAGGTTGCTGAGAATGAAGAAGCAAAGAAATTCTATAATGAACATGTTAAAACCCTTTTGGATTAAAGGGATTAATTTGGATTAAATTGGCATACTTGGTGACTTCAACTCAAGGTGGGAAAAGGCGAATTGGAGAAAAATATGGGGAAGCACACAGAGAAGGAATAAGAAAGGCCAAAGACTTTTTTTTAAAAAAAACCTTTATCTTACATTTTAGAATCAATACTATGTATTGGTTCCATGGCACAAGAGAACTAGGCGATGGGAGTTGAGTGACTTGCCCAGGGTCACACAACTAGGCAGTGTCTGAGGTCAGATATGAACCCAGGACCTCTCATCTCTAGGCCTGGCTCTCAATCCACTGAGCCACCTAACTTCCCCCAATAGTTTATTTTTGACAGATCATGTAACCAGCATCCAATAAAGCCTAGGTCATTTGTGAGACATGACTTTGGATTGCTAGAGAGAATGCTGAGCATTCAATGACACAATTCATGTGTAAAGAGAAAAGCAGCCGCCACACTTGCTTGGGAGATGGATGTGGTTCTAAACTGTAGGCATATAGGGGAAGCTGACTCCTACCATGTTCCCGATTTCCAGCATGCCTCCCTTGAGATTGCTAGAATGGACTTCCTTGGGTGAGGACAGTCTTTCCTTCACCCCCTACTCCCGCCCCCTACCCTCTGTTTCTCCTTCTTTCCCCATTAGAACAGATATGTCATTTTGTTCCCTGATGAGAGTTACTCCACACAGATATTTCTGGTACACTTTTTTTAAGCCCTTACTTTCCGTCTTAGAATGAACACTGTGTATTGGTTCCAAGGCAGAAGAATGGCAAAGGCTAGGCAATGGGGGTTAAGTGACTTGCCCAGGGTCACACAGCTAGGAAGTTTCTGAGGCCAGATTTAAAACTAGGACTTCCCATCTCTAGGCCTGGCTTTCAATCCACTGAGCTACCCAGTTGCCCCCTTTTCTGGTACATTCTAATCTGTAGAATATCTTTAATTTCCTTTCACCATTTTGCTTGCATAAATGAGTTTGCTCTCTATTTTCTATTTACTATGGTAGTTTTTGTAACCAGGATTCATTGGAAAGGAAAGAGTTAGGCTGGCCAGAATAAATGGAGGGCTTCTCTCCCCTTTAGAAGCAACCAGGGGAGCAGCTTTCCTTCTGAACCAGATTCAAATCCCCCTACTATCAATATTGAAAAAAATAGATATATAATTCTAGATTGTTACTTTTCTTAGAGATAGATGAGGGAAGTAGCAAGTGCCAAGCCATGATTCTTCTTTTGCTCCCCCTCAAGGCAGAAATTACAGGATCCCTTCAAGAAGGGTGGGCCAGATTCCTGTACCCCTCGAGGCAGAAATTACAGTCTCTTTTGAGAGGGGTGGATCAGATTCCAGAGATATTTGTCTGTGCCATCTGCAAGCTGAATCTATACCTTTAGACAATCCAGGTGGACACACCTATCTTGCATGAACATTACTACTATCCTTTGGATGGAAAAGACTTTGTTAAGGATGAGGGAGTTATCTCAAAATTTGTTCAAAACTAGTAAAAAGGCAAGAAAAAAGAACAACAATTTAAAAAGATACATCATGCAATTGAGACATCTCAGTCCTAGAATAATTATGAACTGAAAGTGGTAAAGAATATAAGATCTCATTGTGATATTATTTGTTGGGTATGAAAAAGTAAAGAAAACATTTAAAAAAGTAAAGGAAAAAAAGGGAAAAAGGGAAAAAAAACCACTCATTTCCAACAAAATACCTCCCACCCATATTTCAAAATCATTCATCCCCAACCCCAAAATGTCTTGGCATTCCTTTTGTCAATAGCTCCCATTTACTCATCTGTCCCCATATTTTTTCCCTCCAACAGAATATGGCAGAGATGGTTTTGGTTTTGCCATTGCGTGTACAGCACCTAGCAAGGTTCTCGGAACCTTTGAAAAAATACTTTGATAACTATTTCATTGTAATCCTGCCATTTAACAGAACTTCCTTTGTAATTCTGTGCATTTTATATTGTGCATTTAAGAACACGATTCTGAGAAGGGGTCCATAGGCTTCACCAGATTGCCAAAGGGGTCATACAGAAGTCAGGAACTCTGAACTTAATAAATGTCTCAAGTTGAATAAGTTAAGCTTGTATGAAAATTATCTCACCTATATGAAAATTATTTGGCTAAAAGACTTACTGCTAGGCGGAACTACTGTTAGTTGGAAGGCCCCAGGGCAGGTTGGGAGTCTACAGATTGCTGTGAGTCAGTTTCCTGGTGGACCTGGTAACCTATTTCTTATGCCTAGAATAGCTTCTCCACCCCCTCTTTATTCATTGAGTTCCTACCTGTTCTTTAACCCCCCACCAGATGCCACCTTCTCTAAAAAGTCTTCCATAACCTTATTGATTCAGTTAAAACTTTTTACCTCTGACTTCACATAATACTTTAATTGTTAGCACTCTAATGTTCTTATCACACAATATTGTATAATACATATATCAATGCCTATCTAATCCCTCAACCTAAGCCACCTTCCAAAATGGTTTCATGGGGATGTGGCCATTGCACGAGCTACAGCTTCCTGGAGCCACATTTGAGAGATGAATGACAGATGGACAACAAAGGTGGATGAGCAGCCCTCACACCAGAGGCATCCCATATACCCCTACCAGGTTGAGGGCTTCCAATAGACCTCAAACCTGTCAGTGAGTTAGGGGAGTATCTCTCTCGAGCAGGTGAAGACTTTCCCCCATAGAATGGGCAAGATGAAAACGATTTGTTCCAGTGGCCATGAAGATGACTAAAGCAGGTGCCGTAGCCATCAAAGACACCCAGGTCATTACTGCATTTAGGACCATCACCAGTCGTCCTGACTTTTGTCTCACCCCTGGATCTGGAGGACTCTGGAAGAGAAAGTGAGGTTGGTGATTTTGTGAAACTCTTCCTCACTTGAGTTCAGTTCATTGGCAAGTTAAGATATCACCCCATGATGTCACTGGTTCTCTTAAAAATAAAGGATGAGGGGATAGATGGGTAGCTCAGTGGATTGAGAGCCAAGCCTAGAGATGGAAGGTCCAAGGTTCAAATTTGGCCTCAGACACTTCCTAGCTATGTGACCCTGGGCAAGTCACTTAGCCCCCATTTGCCTAGCCCTTTCCACTCTTCTGCCTTAGAACCAATACACAGTGTTGACTCTAAGATGGAAGGAAAGGGAAGGAGGAAAGGAAGGAAGGAAGGGAGGAAGGAAGGAAGGAAGGAAGGAAGGAAGGAAGGGAGGGAGGGAGGGAGGGAGGAAGGGAGGGGAAGGAAGAGAAAAAGAAAGAAAGAGAGAGAGAGAGAAAGAAAGAAAGAAAGAAAAAAAGAAAGAAAGAAAGAAAGAAAGAAAGAAAGAAAGAAAGAAAGAAAGAAAGAAAGAAAGAAAGAAAGAAAGAAAGG
>NC_058133.1:187078451-187086817 GCF_016433145.1 Gracilinanus agilis
GGAGGAAGGAAGGAAGGAAGGAAGGAAGGAAGGAAGGAAGGAAGGAAGGAAGGAAGGAAGGAAGGAAGGAAGGAAGGAAGGAAGGAAGGAAAGAGAGAGGGAAAGAAACAAAGAATATTAGTTACTCCACTAGACCAAGTTCCAGGAGGGCAGGGAAATGTTTTGCCTTAGTTTGACATGCGGTCCAGACTTAGCCCAGTGTTCTCTGAGTAGAAGACACTTAATGGGTTTTTACTCAATGAACAAATGAGCATAAATACATTCAAATCTTTTACTGTAATCTTCTGGCAACACACAAGCCCAGGTCAGGGAAAATGGAGTTCCGTGATGGAACCAGCCACAACAGTACAATGGAAAATGTGCCTGACTTGGAATCACAGGACCTGGGTTAATAAGCTGTACTCTTTATTACCTTTTTTACCTTAGGCAAGGCATTTGAATCTCTCTAACAAAGCTGTTAGATTAGATGACCTTCCAGCCCTGAAAAAAACTATATTCTTATGATAAAGCCTGATCTCCCTCTCTACCAATTATAGGGAATATGAGGTCTGGACAGCAAAGTCCCACAAGTGAATACAGACCATTCTATATTTAGACCCTTGGCAGAGGCCATTGTAGCCAATTACATATCTCAAAATGCACAAAAAATCGAATCATTCTGAAAGTGATACTGTAATGGAAATGGAGTGGCCCCCAAGGGAAGTGGAGGAGGCCTTCCAGGTCCCCTGGTGATAAGAACCCAGTGCTTATTCTTGGAGACAAACAGGTTGGCTGTACCAGTGGAAAATTCATCGGGAAACATGCTGCTCGGAAGAAAGAAAGCAAAACAAACTATTAGCTGGCTCCTCAGGACCAACCCAAAGAGGAGGAAGGATTTTCCAAATATAAGAATGCCAATTCGATTCTTTCAAGGGACTCGGCTCATTTCTCCACTGTGGGTCGTCCAATGACGGAGCTTTCAGTCTAAGCTAAACTTCCCATTCTGAAAGGCCTACCAAGAAGAAAGGTGCAAATAAAGGGAATTTGGATTCTAGTAAGCCATCAATTGTGAATCTATTTCTTTTCCTTTGCTCTTTTCAGAAGTAGCAGTGAATAGTCTGTTGGTAAAAATGAATATAAATGGAATAAGAGCTGGAGTTTAAGGAGACATAACTGGGGCAGGGTAGCTACGGCTTTTTCTCTGCAATGGCCACCAGCCAACACCTCAGTAGGGATCATAGGGGAAGAGAATATGGGAAGAGCCTTCTTCTGCTCTAGGTGAGGGAGCAAGGACATAGGCCAGAAGAGGATGGGGAAGAAGGAAGGAATTGGTTAGCCCCTCTCTCAGTGTAGACAAACTGCCCTCTGTATATGCAGCTTTCCTTCCTCCCTCTTCCCTGAATCAGACAGGTTTCCGTGTCTGCCCTGCTCCTCTGACTTTTTTTTTAATTGTTGCCCATCTCATCAACTGTTCTTGTCACAGATAGAAAAAAAATGTTCTAAGTAGAAAAATATAGCTACAGTTCTAAAAACTAGAGATACTTAGATAGAGAATCCCTTAACTGAGACTCTTATCCTGGGGCGGGTGGTGATCTATGAATTAAAAAAAATTTAATAATGCATTTCAACATAATTGATTTCTTTTGTAATTATTTTGTCATTAAAAACAATATTCTGAGAAACAGTTCATAGACCACCAGAAGAATCCATGGTACAATGCAGGTTAGGAACCTTCAATTTAGGAAGAAATAGCACCTGCTAAGATATTTGTCTGAACTAAACAATTGTATATTAGAAGTGATTCTTCCCTCCCTTTCCCAGAGCATCATAGCAACCCAGAACTCAAACAGGATCCATGACATTCATCAGTTTTTCAGACATGGGGGGATAAATGTTTGATTTTTTTTAAAACCCTTACCTTCTGTCTTAATATTATTTCTAAGGTAGAAGAGCAGTAAGGTCTAGGCAATGGAGGGTAAGTGACTTGCCCAGGGTCACATAGCAAGGAAATGTCTAAGTATTGATTCAAAGGCAAAAGATAAGGGTTTAGAAGAAGAGGAAGAGGAGATGGTCATCAGGGATACAACCCTTTCACTTTTGCTAATCATCCTACTTAAAATGTGAGGGCAAGAAGAAGAGTATCTTATGAACATTTCAGTTAGAGTGGTTGGTCCAAAGAATGATGAACATTTTCATTTAAGAGGAGACACTTTTTGATAATGACTGACATTTAAATAGTACTTCAAGATTTGCAAGGCACCTTGTATCCTCCTGCATCATCTCCTTTCAGCCTCAAAACCTGTGGAAGCAAAATACTCTAAATAGTAATATCCTCATTTTACAGATAAGGAGATTGAGGCGGAGAGTGGTTAAATGACATCTATGGTTTTACAGCCTTTCAGAGTTTGAATCCAGATTTGAACACAGTTCTTCTTGAACCTGAGTTCAGGTCATGCTCTTTAGAGAGGCAGTGTAGATAGGGTGATAGACTTGGAATCAGGAAGATCTGAGGTCTGAGGTGCTGGTGCTCACCAGCTGCGGGACTCCAAGAATGTCCCAAATTCTTTTTAAACGTCATCTGTAAAATGTAAAGAACAAAATCAATAGTCTCTGCCTCCCAGAATCATTAAGAGTGTAAGAAAATAATTTAGGAAAAGCACTTCACAAACATAAAGTTACTATATAATGGTCAGTATAATCAATCAACAAGCATTTTATTAAGTGCAGGAAAGGGGCAAAGCATCAGGAATGTAGACAAAAGTGAAATAGTCCATCCTCGAGTAGCTTATCTTCTAATAAAGTCGGCAATGTGAACATGTATAAGCATATACAGAATATGCATATGCAAAATAAAAACAAGATAATTTGGAGGAGACCCCTGTCACCTGAAAGGGTGGAGGGGGAGGGCAGAATCAATAAAGGCTTTGTGTAGAAGGTGGTACTTGAACTGGGTGCTGAAGGAACTCAAAGGTTCTATGAGGTGGAGGTGAGAAAGGAGAGGATTCCATCCATGAGAGACAGCCAGTGCAAAGATGCGGAAATGGCAGATGGAATAGCAAGTAGAGCAGTATGACAGGACCGGAGGGTGTGTGGAGAGAAATGTGTGAGAAGACTGGAAGGGTAGGAAAGAATCAGGTTATAAAGAATGTTAAATGCAAGACAGAACATTTTATACTTGATCCTAGAAAACAAGAAGGCACTTGGGTTTATTGAATAGGGGCGTGACATGGTCAGAAAACACTTTAGTAAAATAAAATCACTTTGATTGACTATTTGGAAGATGGATTGGAATGGGGAAAGACTTGAGGTAATAAGGCCTAATGGGATTGCTGTATCCCATGCAAGAGGTATTAAGTGCCTTGAATTAAGATAGAAGCCATTTGAGAGAGAGAAGAGTACAAATGAGACATATTGAAGAGATAGAAATAAGATTAGACAACTGATTGGATATGTGAAGTGAAGTGAGGAGCAGATCACCCTAGTGCAAATATCAATAATATGGAAATAGGTCTTGATCAATGACACATATAAACCCAGTGGAATTGTGCATTGGCTATGGCAGGGGTGTGGGGGGAGGGCAGGGAAAGAATATGAATCTTGTAACCATGGGAAAAGTCTAAATTAATTAATTAAATGAAATTTTCCAAATTCAAAAAATAAAATAAAATAAAAGAGGAAGTGAGGAGCAAAGATAATACCAAGATTGTGAATCTCAGTGGCTAGAAGGACATTGGTAACTTTGAGAACCATAAGAGTTCTGCAAAGTAACAAGTTTAGGGGGTAAAGATAAAGAATTTTGTTTTGAGTATGTTGCATCTACAGGAGATCCTTTTCTAAATGTCCAACAGAACATTGGGATGTGGGACTGGAGCCCGAGAGAGAGACTGATAGATGCAGACATCTTATTTTATCTTATCTTATTTCTATCTGTCTGTCTGTCTAGAAGTCATTGGCATAAAGATGATAATTGAATCAATGATTGTTGATAAAATTACCAAGTGAGATAGTATAGGAAGAAAAGAGGGCACACCTATGGCAAATGGACAAAACTTGGTTGATGAACTAGCAAAGGAGACTAAAAAGGAGGGATTAGACAGAGATGAGAAGAACCAAGAGACAGTAACATCACAAAAACCGGAAGAGAAAATATCCAGGAGGAGAGGATGGTCAACAGTGACAAATGCTACAGAGAAATCAGAAAGGATGAAGATTCCAAAGAGGTCACTAGACATGATCATCAAGAGATCACTAGTAATTTGGAAGCTGAGCAGTTTTGGTTGAATGATAAAGTTAGAAGCATACTACCTCATTACCAAATTCATTAACCTTTTTACTTTAAACAAGAGCAAACATCTTTATTGAATGCAAATGTCTAGAAGCTTTCCACATATTCTTTGGAGGGAGAAGGCTTACTCTAGATTGGGAACCAAAACATGGATGAATAAGAATAATGCTTGTTTTGGCATTCCAGTTCTTACTCCTGAAGTAGTAACATTTAATAATAGAATTAGCTTCTAATATTAATATTAGAGAAATCAAACTGTAGTGCTGACATTCAAGGATGAAGATAATTAGCAATGTGTTAAGTTTTATAAACTTGATCCCTTAATTCTTTCAACTCTGGAGGTTATTAGATATCTTCAATTGACCCAAAAGAACTCTGGTTCATCTCTATTGGAAATTCCTTCCACCATGGTGATGGTAACCCCTTCATGCTTTAGTGGAGCTTCTCCATGAATTTCTAAGTCTAAAAATATTTATCAGCTGGTGGCCAACCTTTTGGTGATGAAACTTGAACTTAGCTAGGCCATTCCTTTAATGAGAAACACACATACACACACGTACACATACACATACACAGTTTGTCCACCCCATACCTCTAGTTGGTAAGGCCTCTCAAAACTTATGATCCAATGATGGAGCCTTTGAGAACTGAAGGTCAAGTCTGTATCCCAGTCAGGTATAATAACTCCAGCTTCAAAGTCCTGGCAGCAGATATTTCCTATAGCTATAAAAGGAATAGAATCTTGGGAGGGAGGCAGTTTAGTTTTCTCCTAGAAACTGTTTAACTGTCAGAGAGTGACAGAGAGACAGAGACAGAAAGGAGGAAAGGAGAGGACCTAAGAAAACAGGAGATAAGATTATTGGGGAAAGAGATTTCTCCATTTTATTGTAGAACTCTGGAGTTCAGGGTCATGATTAATTATTGAGAGAGAGCATGAATTTTTCTTGATTTGTGAGGGAAAATAATCCTTGCCTCCAATGAGCTCTCATTATAAAAGAATGAAGGATACAATATGTAAATAACTTCATATAACATATATACAGTATAACTGGATAACAGCATCAGAGGGAAAGCACTAGCAGTAAGAGAAGGGGTAGATGAGACCTAGGAAAGGCCTCACTAAACACAGTTAGATTTGAGCTGAACCTTAAAGAAAGCTAGGGTAACAAGGAAACAGAGACTAAGAGCATTCCAAGTATGGAGGTCAAGCCAAGGCAAAGAAGGGCATGAAGATGACAGATGAATAGGGGCAACTAGGTGGCTCAGTGGATAAGAGAGTTGTACCTAGAGATGGGAGGTCCTGGGTTCAAATCTGACCACAGATAGTTCCTAGCTGTGTGATCCTAGGCAAGTCATTTGGGCCCCGTTGCCTAGCCCTTACCTCTCTTCTGCCTTGGAACTGATATTTAGTATCAATTCCTTTTTTTAAAACCCTTACCTTCCATCTTAGAATCAATGCTGTGTATTGGTTCCAAGGCAGAAGAGCAATAAGGGCAAGGCAATAGGGATTAAGTACCTTGCCCAGGGTCACACAACTAGGAAGTATCTGAGGCCAGGTTTGAACCCGGGAACTCCCATCTCTGGGTTTGGTTTTCAATCCACTGAGCCACCCAGCTGCCCCCTAGTATCAATTCTAAGACATAAGGTAAGGGTTAAAAAAGAAAAAAAAAAAAAAAGATGGGAGATGGAGTATTGTGTTTAAGAAACTGCAAAGTAGGTCAGGGTAGCCAGATTGTAGGGTACACAGAAGAGGAGCACAATGTAAGATGGCTGGAAAAGTTAGAAGGAACCAGGTAATGAAGGTCTTTAAAAGCCAAGCAGATATTTTAGATTTGATCCTGAAAAAGGAGCCACTGGAGCTCATTAACCAAGGGGGTACCACGGTTTATGCTTTAGACTTGTGCTTTAGAAACATCATCTTGGCAACTGAATTGAGGATAATTTGAAGAAAGGAGGCTTGAGGCATGAAGACCAATTAGGAGGTTATTGCAGTAGCCCAGGTGAGAGGTGACAAAGACCTGAACTAGGGGTGTGGTAGAATAAGTAGAGAAAAGGGGGCATGTAGGAGAGATGTCATAAAGGTAGAAACAACACAATTTGACAACAAATTCAATATGTGGGATGAGTGAGACTGAGTCAAAGATGGCCCCAGAGATCTAAGTCTTGGTGACAGAATATGATGGTACCCTTGGCAGTAATGGGAAAGTTCAGAAGGGAGAAGGATTTGGGAGGAAAAATAATGAGTCCTGTTCTGGTCAAGACCCTGACTTCAGAGTTTCTTCATCTACACCTAATGACCAGTTGGTCCTAAGAGAGGTGAGTTGACTGTGCTGTTTGTTATGCTCCTTTAATTGCTCGAGTGAGGACTCAAACTGAACATTCCATTGGCTAGAACTTCTGGGTCCAGATCACTTTTGTGTTTGTGGAGACTTCTATGCTTTAGGAAAGTGGCAAACTCAAAACCACTCAGATATTCCATATGTTTTATGACCATTGTGCTATTAAGTGCTTTTTATTTACTTACTGATTCTATATTAAGAACAAAAATGATGTCTTCACTATTCCAGCATGAATGCCTGCTTCCGCTGAGAACTAATTCCAGTATGCCAAAATCATAGGACTGGCATTCATGGAAATACAGCAATTCAAAGGAATATAGTTAGCCAGAAGGTGGGGGCCCAAAGCTAATTTTGATTGGGGAATCTCAAATTCATACAGCTGGAGGTTAAGGAGTGGCATTGCCGAATAAGAGAGAGTTGGAGTTGAGGGATAGAAGGGTTTGGATTTTCTCATAATCTAAGAGAATCTCACAGTACTTATTCAGCAATTCTACTCCAATGGGGCATGGGTCATCCTCCAGGGTGAGAATAAGACTCCCCAGTTAATAATGATGATGATTAGTGGCTAAAGATACATCTCTAGTATCTCAACAAATGGCAAAAAATTTCCTGGAAATTCACTTTGTAAAGAGGTTTGCCTAAGTGTTTTGTTGGGAAGTGTACCTGTTGTGCCGAAAGAAAATACGTTAATAATTTTAAGTTTTTATATTAAAAAAGAAGTATAAGAGATATTCTATGTCTTCAAAGAGTTTACAGTCCCACTGGTGATTCAAAATGAACCTACATAAAACAATAATAAACAATAAACAGAAGAAAATATATTGGCTAAGGAACAAAAAACTTATGATAAATGGTCCTAGGTGTGTAAAGAGACACATTATTGTTTTGGTAATGATTGAATAAACTTCCCCAAACATTTTGTTGTTGATACAATAGATCTTCTGGGTCCAGGGCCCACAGCCCTGAATTCACGTGCAGATCAAGTTCAGTCCTGGGGAAAATTGACTTCCAGAGAGAAAATTTAGATTCTTTTTTCACTGTGACTGGATCTTGATGTCCTTTAACTTGAATCTCTGGGGAGAGAATTACTTAAAGCTTAAGTTTGGCTAATGGCTAGAATTTTCCAAAAAGGGGAAAAAAAGAGGTACACAATGTACAATGTAGATCAGATATTGGACATCCACTTATTTTCCCCAACACCAAAAAGAAACACATAACACAAATATAACAACTTATTGCTCCTATTACATTCTCTCAGAAGATTAATACTTCATAATAAAACATAAGTTACTTAGTGGAATGGTTAAATAAATAGACATTTCATCTTTACTTCAGCTCTGCACTATCTGAAGAATCCTTCAAGATTCATTCCTTCTGGCCACTCAGGCCAAAGTTTGTGTTCATCTCCACCTGTTCATCTTCTCTAAGAAGGTTATATTTACAGAAATCTCCTCATGTCAACCAGCTCTCTCAGAGGTGACAAGGAGCTCCAAATCTCTTAAAAACTCATGAGGTTGCCCTTAAGGTTAGAAAACATCTATCTCGGGATTGTCATTTTGTCACCTGTGCTTAGAGAATGAAACACAAGCAGGAGAGACAACTGTGGGTAAAAGTGCCAGGCTCAGGTTCACCTGGACAGCACATTGTTAGGGGGAGGGGAAGTAGAAAGAGGAACCCCTCTCCTCACCTTCATTTGGGGAAAGAGAGAGAGAGAGAGAGAGAGAGAGAGAGAGAGAGAGAGAGAGAGAGAGAGAGAGAGAGAG
>NC_058133.1:187088350-187119077 GCF_016433145.1 Gracilinanus agilis
AGAGAGAGAGAGAGAGAGAGAGAGAGAGAGAGAGAGAGAGAGAGAGAGAGAGAGAGAGAGAGTCTCATGCCATTTATTCTGGAGAAAGGAGGAAATAATCAAGAGCAAATGGGCAGCTCTTCCTGACACAGTGTCCAATGAAGAAATTGTTTAATTATTTAAAAACTCGAAGTGCTTCAGCACTGAGCCAGCACACATTGCTCAAGAAAAATAGACCAGGAGAGCCCAACGCAGTTTCAGACATACTTCATGGAATAGTCCCTTACCACACTGACTTTGCTGATTGTCACAAAGCCTTTAACTCAATTCTGCACTCATGGCATATTTGTGTATTGAAAATATTTAAAGTAGAGGTCAGCTAAGTGGCTGAGTGAATTAAGAGCCAGGCCTAGAAACTAGAAGTCCTGGGTTCAAACGTAGCCTCAGATATTTCCTAGCTATGTTATTCTGGGCAAGTCACTTAACCCCCATTGCCTAGCCCTTACTCCTCTACAGCCTTAGAACCAATACACAGTACGAATTCTAAAATGGATGGTGTGTAATTAGAAATCTTGAATCCTTAGACATCGTCTCCCAGAATCCTTTTTCCTTCATCCATGTGATGTCCTTATGTATGGTAAATAAGTTTGCTGTAACCCCACTCACTCATTCTCTTCTCTCATGACTGCAGCTGGGTATATCAATTTTTAAGTTTACAAAGATATGGGTTTAAATAAAATAAAATAAATTTTAAGTAGACCCAAGTAGAGGGAGAATATTAGAGTAGTTGATATCCATGGAGAAAACTGTTTTATACATAAAACATACTGCTAGCACAATAATGAAAATTTTATATAAAATGTGCTATTTTCAGAAAGACAGTTACATACATTATGATTCTTCCCAGAGTTAAATCCATAATCTTTCCTAAGTAGAGTTAAATATGACTTCTGAATTTAAAAATATTAAATTTAATTAATTACTTAAAAAGGGAGTTGAACTAAAGCATCTTATTAACCATTTGAGATAATGAACGACATCAGGTTCACTGAAAGACATATTGAACAGCTCATACTATAGAATCTTTATTAAATGATATCAAAAATGTCACTTGGATTTGATAAATGTAAAATTCTTAAAGTATTGCATGGAAAGGTAAGGATTGAAAGCTTCAAGATAAAGGTCATATTCAACTCTTCTGCAAATGAAGATGATGCTTACACATATAATTTTGTCTCTTCCAGATAAGATATATCAAACATAAAGATACCAAAGAGAAGTTTGTAGCTGAATATGTTGAGACTTGCTAGCATTCTGAAATCAAAGCTGAATAGGAAGAACATATTTAATAATGAATACCTGCTTATACAATATTAATATAATATATACTTTCAGAACAATAATATGAGCCAGAACAGATATGGAAAGCATGCTAACAAAACTCCATATTATTTTTAAATTATCTATAAATATACATACATATATATGAATTATATATACATAAATATAAAATTTTAATTTACTTTTCATTCAGCAAAAAAAGCTGCCTTTCCACCCTTCCCTCCAACTGAAAAAGAAAGAAATTTCTATTACAAACACATATAACCAAGCAAAACAAATTTCCTCATTGACCATGTTTAAAACAAAAGTCTCATTCTACACTCATTCTACATCTTTCACCTCTCTATCACGAGGGGTGGATAGTATCTCTCATCACTAGTGTTTGGGAATTGTGGTTAGTCACTACACTGATTAGAATTCCTGATTTTTTCAGTTATCTGTTTTTATAAAATTGTTAATATTTTACAAATTATTCTCCTGGTTCTGCTCATTTCACTTTGTATCAGCTCATATAAGTTTTCCCAGATTTCTCTGAAATCTTCCCCTTCATAATTTCTTACACTGTAGTTGGTATTCCATCACATTTATGTGCCATTACTTGTTCATTCATTCCTCATTTGATGGACACCCCCTTTTTTCCAGTTCTTTGCTCCTACAGAAAGAGCTGCTGTAAATAGTTTTGTACATCCTTATTTAGAGTTTGTTTTGCTTAGGACAAATCTCTTCCTTAATCTACCCTTCCTCTAATTGCCCTTTTCCCTCTTCCTCTCCCATTTCCCTGTTGAGTGAAATGCACTTCTTCACCCAACCTGTGTGTCTATCTCTCCTTTGACCATTTGAGATGAAAATGAGATTCCCAGGGGGTAGAGCACCAGGCCTAGAGAAGAAAGATTATGGGGTTCAAATGTGGCCTCAGACACCTGCTAGCTTTGTGACCCTGGACAAGCCATTTAACCTCAGTTGCCTAGCCCTTGCCACTCTTTTGCTTGGAACTCATATTGATTCTAAGACAGAAGTTAAAGGTTTAAAAAAAAAAAAAGAAAGAAAAAGAAGTGAGATTCAAGTGTCTGTTGCTCCATACCACCACTCTTTCTGCTTTGTTTATATAGATTTCTACTTGTGAACTCCAGTCTTATTAGATGAATTTTTTCTCATTTTCTTCTCTCTTCCCTCCCCTTAAATGTATTCTTTCCCCCCTTCCCTTTCCATTCTTTTAAGATCATCAAGAAAAAACAGAACCACTCCCAGACCTTCTGTCTAATTAGACTCCCTCTGTGATCCCTAATGATAATAGGGTTAAACAGGGACATATGTAATATCTCCCCACATTAGAATGTAAGCAGTTTAGCCTTGTTTAATCCCTTATGGTTGTTCATTCAGGTTTACCTTTTTATGTTTTTCTTAATTCCTGCATTTGCCACCTCCAGGGTTCTAGGAAGCCCTGGTTTTTTATTTGTTTGTTTTGTTTTTTTTTTGCATGTGTGTTTTTCTTTTTTCATCAAAAATCCTTGGAAACCTTCTATTTCAACAATGATCTATTTTCTCCCTAGTAGGATTATACTCAATTTTGCTGGATAAGTTGCTCCTGGTTATAAGTCTATATCTCTTGCCTTCTGGACTGTTGTATTCTAAGCTCTCCACTCCCTTGTAGTGGGCTGCTAAATCATGACTGGGGCTCTGCAGTATTTGATTTTTTTTTTCCCCTCTTGGCTGCTTGCAGTATTTTTTTTCTTTGACCTAGAAGCTCTGGGTTTGGATTATAATGTTCTTATGTATTTTCATTTCAGGATTTCCTTCAGGCAGTAGTGGGTGGATTCTTCCTATTTTTGCTCAGCCCACTGGTTCTAAGAGATGTAGGTACTTTTCTTAATTTCTGAGATTTCTTGAAATGTGATGTGTAGGCTTTGCTTTTCATCATGACTTTTAGGTAATCCAAAGATACCTAAATTTTTTCTTTCCAATCTGCATTCCTTGTCCTGATTTTTGCTATGAGATGCCTTACCTTTTTTCCTATTTTGTTATGTGTTTTTTTACTTTACTATATATATTTTTTGAAGACAAAAAGAAGACTTTTTGTCTTCTCTTAGACCATTTTAATTTTCAGGGAGTTTGTCACTTGGACAAGGTTTTACAAAACCTTCATGTGCCAGGCTATTCATTCCCTTATCAGTTCATCCTACTGTAGTTCTCATTTGTTTTCCAATTTTTCCCGCTAGCATTTTTATATAATTTATTAAAATATCTTAAACTTTTTAAAACTCTTGCTTCAGCTCTTCTAGGAATTCTAGTTGGACCCAAGCTCTGTTTTTCTTTGAGGTTTTATTTTGTAGAAATTTTGGAGTCATTTGTTTCTTCTGGGTTTAGATCTTAAGGGTCCCTAACATTATAGTAACTGTTTTTAAGATGGTATTCTTTTTGGTTTGCTCATTTTTTCCAGCTACATTTCCTAAATTCAAATTTCCTTTGGGGCTAGACTCTAAGCACTTTCAGAAGAAATGTCTGGACTAGCCCTTGTGTTGTTTTCTTGGGGGTGTTGGGTGTTATGCTATTCCCAGATCTCAGAGTCAGCTGAGGCTGGGGACCAGGAAACTTTGAGTGCTCCCAAAGTGGTCTGAGCTAGGGCAAAATCTGATTGCTGACCCTCTGGTCTGAGCTCTACACATTTTTGATCTCAGTTTGGGTTTGAGGAAGAGGCTTGCTCTTTAGTCTACTCTGCATGGCCCTGAGGCCATGTGGTAAGCAACAAAGCTGCCAGTTGGTACTTGTTCCTTTGCCCTACACAAGTTTAGACCCCTCTATTCTGAGTCTGGAACTTCATCTTGCCTTGGTGCAGTCTCTCTTGCTCTGGAATGCTCCATGTGGCTTGTTTCTGGACAGACCCTCATCATCAGTATCTATAGACCTCTTTATCTATTTCCCTATACCTACTTGGGCCAGAAAAAATAATCGAGTATGATTTTTTTTTTCCTTCGATTTGGTCCGGTGAATTTTCTAGATCTGTTTTAGAGGAGTTTTTCTTTATTGGAGTGGGGGGGAGCGATTGCTATATTTCTTGCTACTCTGCCATCTTTTTTTTCTGCTTCCCAGAACCCATATGTTATTAATGAAACACAGGATTCATCATCCTAAGACAGACAGAGAAAGATTAGTACTTTCTCACCAAAAAGGAGAAAGAAAATTCATTCTTAGAGGACATGCTAAACTGGTCAACAACCTCAGTAAATGCTTTTGGAATAAGAAGACCACTTCGCCTAACAGTAAAAGCCAGTGCTGGGTTGTTGTTCATTCTTCTTTTTCAAAGAGGACCAATGACATCACAGAGTGATGCCTTGCTTTGCATATGAAATGGATTTAAGTGAGGCAAAGTTGCACAGTCATCAGCCTCCCTCTCTCTTCCAGAGTCATCCAAATCCAGTGGCAAGAAAAAAGTCAGGACAACTGACGATGGTCCAGGATACAGTGGATGGCCTTAGAGTCTTCTATACCAGACCAGGCTCCACAGCACCTGCTTTAGTCATCTTCATGGCCACTGAAACAAATTGCTCTCATCTGCCCATTCCACCAGGGGAAGTCTTCACATCCTTAGAGTAGTCATCTCTCCAATTCACTGATGGGTTTGAGGCCCTTCAGTCACCCTGAACCTAGTTGAACCTGTCAACCAAGAGGGGTGTGGGTGCTGAGCATGCTACAGCTTCTTGGAGTCATGGGTGAGAGATGGGTGAAAGGTGGACACCAAAGGAGGATGAACAGCCCTGAAAAGGGTTGAGCAAAATCTCTCGCACTACAGGTGCCAATCCTCCCTGAACATCCCATATACCCCAATGATGAGTACATACGGCTGGATTTATTGCATGTACCTGAAAGTGGTTTATCTCCTGATCAGGCCTATGAAATGTCTCTAATGAGGTGAGGGGGGACATCATGCCAGTGAGGACTCAGCCCTTAAATCCTATGTGAGTTTTCTCTATCTGCTTCTAATCCAATCACATAGAAACTTTGGGGAACCAGTTTCCAGTCAGGAGTGACTCAGGGATTTAAACTGTGTGAAGATAAAAAGTCTTCTAATGGGCTACAAAGCCAAAAGAACTGATGACTCAGGAGTTGCTGAGCTGGAATTGAGTATGTATATAAAAGAGATGGCCTGCCCATCTCTCAATTGCTTTTCTTTGCAATTTTGAAAGGGCAGGACTGCTGGCACTGTTTTGGTTGGGAAGGGGCAGTTTGTCTACATTACCCAGCACAACAGCCATGTATCCGTGGGCACATCCACCTGTGTTTTGTGTGTGTGTGTGTGTATTTTCCTGATTCACCTAAATATGTATGAATTTTCTGAGATAGATGAGCTCAGGTGATCTGACGACTTTTAAGAGATCTAGAGGTTCCATCAGAAGTCTCACTGATGACCAGAAGTGGTAAGAGTGGCCATTGGAACAGAGGTCACCAACAGCGATAGAAGTTTCTGCAAATGGATGAGGAAAGATAGTCACTTCTATCTGAGCCAAGACTTAATGATCTACATAGATTATACAAAGAAAAAAATATAAAGTGTGCAACATGTAACTATATTCTATGTCATTTAGCACCTATCAAATACATATGAAGACATGATCTTTAGTTGGAATTCTACATCAGAAGATCACTACTTTTTTTTGTTTTTTATTTATTTTAAACATTCTGATTTTTATACATAGAGTTCCAAGCTCTCTCCTTCCCACCCCTCCTCCATCCATCGAGAAGACAAGCAATATGATATCAACTACACATGTGAAATCATGACATTTTGCAAAAAATAAGCAAGAAAAATTAAAATGAAAAAGTATGAGAACCTCACTTCTTTTAATAGACTGACAGATGACATCCCCAAACAACAAATTTGGACCTCAAAATACCCTGGAGAACTCAACCAAACAATTACATTATCACAAAGGAAACTATTGTCCACAAAAACTTGGTTTTAACAATGAACCACAACAACTTAAGAGCAGAAGACTTCTAGTTGAGATGGCAACAGGAACAGTTGTAACAGAAATTGAAAAAGAGCCCTGGACTGAGTAATGACCAAGAAATACAAAGGAAAACTAGAGTTTTTTTCAAGATTTCTTCTTCCCACTATTACACAAGAAGATTGAAAACTTCCAATACTTTAATGTGTAGACACAATAGGAAAGATAAAAATCAACGACAGGAGACACAAAATTGAAGTCAGAACCAAGTAAGGACTGACCATCCCATCTGAGAGTACAAAAGGCAATAAATCCTGACCCTGTCATAAAGTCCCAAATAAAAAACCCTGTCATAAAGTCCCCCCCAAAAAAATATAAGTGGGAAAAGACCCTGATCACCTGTGCACACCTGTGAAGAAATATCATGGGTCAAGAGACTCTTAAGAGGCAAACCTAGAAGAAAAGAACAACTCCATGACAATGACAAACAAAGCTTCGGAGGAAAAAAAGTTACTTGACTATAAGAACTATAAGAGTACAATATCTGGAAGAAGTGAAGCAAATTATAGATATATGTATATAGAAATATATAATATCTATACATATTTTGTAAATACACACACATATATGTGTGTGTATACATATATGAAACAAAAGCTCTCCAGGAAAGAATTGGAAGGAAAATAAATAGCTTAGAAGAGGAAGTAAAAAATCTTACCAAAGTATATGAGAATTCATAGTTTGGAATTTTACATTTTATTTTGAACTTTGTTCCTCTTGTTTTATTATTGGCATTTGCGATTATAATCCTTGGTCTTGAACTGCTACACTCCAGGTTTACAAGGACCGGGTTCAACCTTGGTGCAAGTCTGAAAAAATACCCTCTCCTTGACTTGTAGGGTCTTTATTCAGAATTCCCTGATGAAAATCTCAGAATATAGCTCAAATCTGGGTTTCCATATATGTGGATTCAGAAGTTCCCAGATCCTATATAAGCACTTACGGTAAAAATGAAAATATCAGACATAGGACAGCCTTGATTCTGCTACACAGTGGATGTGCAATAGCATATAAGTAATGTAGCAAAACACATAAAAGAAATGCTAGCAACCAACACAATTCTCCTCTTCCGATGTGTTCCATTTTTCACAGGGTCTAAAAGTCATCCAAATTCATAGCATCATCCTGTTATTTGGATTTCCTTTATAAGGAGAACGAAGAGGGCAGCTGCTGCATTAAGTAAGTTATCTGTCACTGTCCCAGTATACCTATCCCAAAGGCTCCAGTGAGCTATTCAGAACTAAAAACAGAGATCACTGGATCTTGAGGCACCCCAGTTTGATTTATAGGGATAAAAAATATTTATTGGGAGAAGAGTAGAAAGGATTGATTAAAGGACTTCTTCATCAATTTGATGAATTTGCACACAAGGTGATAAGCCTTTGGGATCCTGATCCTATTTTACTAAAGAGGCCCTGAACCTACTCCTTTACATCTCCTCTAAGCTGAAGCTCAGTGATTATTATGACTTTGTTGATTTAGACACCCATGAGATCAGTGTTTGAGAATGACTATCCCATTTCTTCTGGCCTATTGTGATTGAGCCAGCATTTCCCTGAAGCAACTTCTTTCTTCTCACCCACAACATGGGGAAGCTTTACCTGAAAGAAACCAAAGTTGCCTCAGGACCTAATTGGCCCCAGCTTCCTTGATGCAGCTTCCTGGTCATCTAGGCCATAAATGCAGCATGGTACAAATTCAGCTAGAATTCCTGGAAGAGATAAAGCAAGAAGGGGTTCTATATAAAGCCTACAGTATAAATAGGGGTGCTTTTAAATGTATTATTCCAACTTTGAGTTGACAAGAAGGAACTCTATGCTTAGCCTATAATATGGATGTAATAGGAAAAATTCACTTCAGCTTTCGATAAACTCATCTGAACTCATCAGAAGATCTGAGTTCAAATTCTTCTAACATTTACAGCCCATTTGACCTTGAACAAGTCACTCGGCTTCCCCAGGCCTCAGTTTTCTCATCTGTGTATAGCATTCCCTTGCATACTCCCCTAACTTGCTCTCATACTCACGAGTTGGGTCCCCAGATGGCAGATGCTCAGATCGGCATCCCTTGCAAGCTGTTCTCAGCAGAAACATTTATGAAGATGCCATAGTAAGAACAATAAGTATAAAACATTTCTCTTATAACCTTGGGATGTAATCTCCCGTAAATGCAGAATAATCTCAGACTCAGAATACAATGGCAGCCAAGCCATGTGTGCCAAAACCAATGGACAATTCTGAAACCTCAAGCTGGGAAGCCTTTTTTATCCTCATACAGTCCTCCCTGCAACCCAGTTCTTTATTATCAGGGCTGGCTCTCTTGAGTCAATAGCCAGCAAAATTCTCTAGTGCCAAGAGTCTGCTGCTATCTCTCTTGAGTGACTGCCTTCTATTTCTGTGCCTGTCTAGGGTTTATGTTTCTTCTCCTTTCACTGTGTCTCAAACTCTCAACAGGCTGAATTCCCATGGTTTCTCATGGCTACTGGAGGAGGAAATGGGGAAATCCTTTACTCTGCTCCAGAAAGCACCCTAGTCTGGATTCTTCCAAAGGTCCCAAGGCTTAGTTGCTGAAAGCCTCCAGGGGAGTAGTTAATATATTTTCTTGGTCAATCATTGTTCCCTTTTGACTATCTCAGAAAAAAGTTCAGATTTCATAAAGGCCTCAGAGCTCAGAAGCATCTCTACAGTTAGTTGCACATCTCCTTAGCACTATGTGATTATATTCTGGCTTTTCTGGGCTACTGGTTGATCAGGGATCAATTTTCCTTCATCAAAAATTAACTAGATGGCCTCTGAGATGTCTTCTAGTTCCAGTTCTCTGATGATATAAGAAACAGATGATTCAAGACTTCTTTTAAAAAAACTTTAATTGAGGTTCTTTCCCATAAAGAACTTTTTCTGTCAGTTTATTAAACAACCATAACAGAAAACAGGTAAATTTCTAAACGACACTATGAAATCATTGTGGTTTTTTCTTATCTAAGGGTATACATGTAAAGAACAGAGAAAAGGAGGGAATGAGCATTTATAGAGCACCTACCACATAGTTATACTCCTTTGCAAATATTATCTCATTTGATCCTCTCAACAAACCCTGCGATATTGGTGCTACTATTATTTCCTTTTTAAAAGTTGGGTAAAGAGGTTAAGTGACTTGCCAGAGTCACAGAGCATAACATAATAAGCATCTGAGGTCAAATTTGACCTCCAGGCTCAGTGTTCTAGTCACTGGGTCACTAGATGCCTCTGTATTTAATATTTTAGCACAAGTGACTCTTATTATCTCTGTACTTATTTAAAGGGTGCTTATATACCGTATGCATGATAATGACTTGAATAATGACTCAGATCTCCATCTATGATCATCTCAGAATAATGGAAGGATATTTCAGTACCTGGTTTGGACTTTTGCATACTGTGGGGACAGGGAGTTGGGAACAGGTTACAGGACGGTATTTTCTCTTCTATCTCGCCATACCCCTTCATCAGCAGGCACTTTTTCCAAAAATGAAATTGACTCACTTGAGGTTGCCTCTTTACTCATCTTTTATTTAGCAAATATGGGTTATGTTTATGTGCAATTAAATAGGAAGTGCTTAGGGCCCCTTTCCTCACAACTAATCTGGATAGTAGCAAACAGCAGGCGGAAAGGGGGGGAGTCAAATGCTGATGTTTCCTCAGGCATAAATATTGCATTTAGTCTTTCTGGTTCTAATGAAGTGGGCTGGTATGGAATTGGATCTGTGATTTCACTGGGGAACTCTCAGTGAAGAAACTCCCTCTACCAATATAGATCATAGCTTTCTTTATAATTTATACACTTAGAGTTCTCTTAGGCACTGGGATTTTTTTTAAACCCTTACTTTCTGTCTTAACAACTTTAAGAGAGGCAAATGGGGTTAAGTGACTTGCTCAGGGTCTTATAGCTAGGAAGTGTCTGAGGCCAAATTTGAACCCAGGTCCTCCCAACTCCAGGCCTGGCATGCCATCTACTATGCCTACCCCGGGGAATGAGATGTTAAGTGACTTGCCCAGAGTCACCCAGTCAATATTTGCCAGAACTTGGTCCCAGGTCTTCCTGACCCTGAGGCAAGCTCTCTTCAACACACCTCTAGACTGCTTCCTAATTAACAGAATATATAAGAAGCAAATGGTTTGCTTGTTTTTCTTCATACCTTGTGGTTTTACATACATTAAGAAGCTTTAAGACAGGAAACCTTAGAGGTGGGGAGGGCCTATGGTTTGTGCGCTCCATAATTGTCTAAAAATTAGTTGACTAGTAGCAATATTAGTGCTATTTTATGTTGGGAATATATTGCCTTATAATTTTCCAATTAGAGTCATTCCAGCTCCCGAGAACTTAAATGTATGCGAGGACACACACCCTGATCATGCTGATTTGCCTGTAGCCCTTCTCAGGTTACAAGAAACAAAACTGAGAATATGAGAATGAGTTTATCTCAGAAATCAAGCAATTGCTTCATCATCCTTATAATTCATAGAATGGCAGAAATGAAAAGGATCTTATATATCATCTATGTCAAAAAACCTCTATTTTACAAATGAAACCAGAGAAAGGAAAGACCTTTACAAGGTCCAAAACCTTTATTAGCATGGAGCAAATAGAGCTTCAACTTCGGGGTGCCACATAAAGAAAGGCTACATTTTCTCCCTAGGAGGGCACACTCCTTCCCCTTGGCAACTGTTGGTCCCATGCCTCACCTCAACATCCTCTACCACTATGCAGTACAACTGCTACCCCCAGGGACCCTTCACCATGACACCCTTCTCCTGGGGCCAGCTTTCCTCGTTCCACTTTCCTGCCTTTTCAGGGAATAGGGCCAGAGAATAGGTCACCGCCTCTCTTTCTGTGACTCCCTCCTGCCCACTGTCCCATTAAGTGCTTGGGCAACTTGCCCCAGTGATGGCAGAGGTATCTTCAAGGTGACAGCACGTGGTCTTTTCAAAACCTCAAAACATTGTTTTCAGTCCATTTCTCTTTTCCCCAGTGTTACTGGCACAAAGAGAAAAAGCTCATCCCAGAAATGCAAAATCTAAGTTGGGGAAGGAGGAACTGCAGAAGTCACTCAGTCAAACTTAAATCTAAATTAGTATCCCCTCTACAATAGACCTAATAAGTGGCCAACAGAGGCTAAGTGGCAGAAGTGCAGCGAGAGAGCATTCTGGGCATGGAAGACAAAGGCTTTCAAGTTTCTTGGAATTCGTGGTATTTGTCATTTGTCACAGCACAGTAAGGAGTTACTTTCATGTTTCCTTATTAGGTGGTTCAGTGGCTAGAACACCAGGCATAAGATACTTGCTAGCTGTGGGACCCTAAGCAAACCTTTTGGCTTCATCTTTAAAATGAGTTAGAGAAGGAAATGGCAAACCACTCCAATGTCTTTGCCAGGAAAATGCCAAATGGTGTCACAGTTGGACCCAACTAAAATGACTCAACAAAAACAACAAATAAGTGTCCAATTCTTGGCTACTACAAAAAGTCTTGTTATAAATATTTTTGTGTCCATGGACCCTTTTCTTCTATGTTTTTATTTCCTTAGGTCATTTGCCTATTACTAGTATCATTGAGTTACAGGGTCTATAAAATTTCCACTGTCTTTTTTTAATGTAGCTTAAGATCTCATTAGGTTTTTTGGCTGGCATTGATGCATTCTGAGCTTGAGGTCCACTGAAACCCCCAGATCATTTTCAGATGACTACTATCTAACCATACCTCCCCCATCATACTTGAAAATTTTATTTTCTGGGAGCACAAAGATAATTCTTTTTTTTTTTTTTAACTCTTACCTTCTGTCTTAGAATCCATACTGTGTATTGATTCCAAGGCAGAAGAGCAGTAAGGGCTAGGCAACAGGAGTTAAGTGACTTACCCAGGGTCACACAACTAGGAAGTGTCTGAGGCCAGATTTGTACCTAGCACCTCCTATCTCTAGGCCTGGCTCTCAAACCACTGAGCCACCCAGCTTCCCCTCACAAAGATAATTCTTTACAAATTTCATCTTATTAGATTTGTCCCCACATTCTAACCTGTTAAGATGTGAGGGTTTCGCTTCTATTACTCCCTTTGTTATCCTTCCCTCTCCTCTTTGGGTAATATGCATATTTCAAATCATGCCCTCTATTCTTTCAGCTCAGTCAATGATTTTTTTAAATGATAAAAAGCCTAGAGCCAAGCCTAGCCCCTGAGGTGCTCTGCTAGAGAGCTCCTTCCAAGATAATATCAAGCCATTAATGACTAGTCTAGGGATTTAGCCATTCAGTCAGCCCTGAATCTACTTAACTTGTCTATATGTCTCTTATCCTGTCCACAAAAAACAGTGCAAAAGCCATAGTCAAATGTTTTTCTACACAATGTAGTGTAGAACACAGAATTTGGAGTCAGTGAGGTGGAACAGTGGCTAGAGTGGAGGACTGAGTCAGGAAGGCTAAGCCCTTGATGCTCTATCTTCCCATCTTCTTCCGAGGGTTGCCTCAATTCTTTCCTATCTACTAGCTCCTTCCCGATTGCCTACAAATACATCCGTGTCCCCTCCATACTTAAATAAACTCACTTATTCTGATCATTCCAGCTAGATATGATCCAATATCTCTCTTTCCCTCTCTCTCTTTGGAGGCAGCTAATGACCAGATGGAAAGCACTGGGCCTGGAGCCAGGAAGACCAGAAATCAAATTTGGCTTCTGAAGTGTATGAGCTGTGTGACCCTGGGCAGGTCACTTAATCTCTGTTTGCCTCAGTTTCTTTAGCTGTAAAATGGGAATTGGAATGCTTATTCTCCTCCCCTTTCACTATTATCAGCTTAATCTCAAGAAAATTGGCACTTAGTACCTCCACTTCCTTTCTTCTTCCTCTTTTCTAAGCCCCTTGCCCTCTGGTTTCTGACCTCATCATTCAAATGAAACTGCTCTCTCCAAAGTTAGGAATGATCTCTTAACTACCCATGGCCCTTTCCCAGTCCTCATCCTCTTTGACCTCTCTGAAGCCCTTGACATTATTAATAACCTGCTTCTGGATAGTTTCTCCTCTTTAGTTTCCATAATATCATTGTTGCTGGTTTTCTTGGAAATTGTCTAATCATTCTTTCTCAATCTCTGTTGCCAGCTCTTCATTCATGTCCTCACTACCAACAGTAAGTAGAAGGGCCCCAAGGCTCTGTCCAGAGTCCCTGTTTTCCTCTCTATCTCACTCGATGATCCCATTAGCTCCCATATGTTCAATTATCATCTTTGTGCAAATAATTCCAGATCTATAGATTTAGCACTCATTTCCCTCCAAAGCTATAGTACTTTTAGATATTTCAAATTAGATGTCTTCTAGGCATTTCACACCCAACACATCTAATACAGCTTTCATTGTCTTTCCCCCAAAACTATCACTTCTTCTAAAATTCCTTATAATTTTCTTTTTTCTTTTTTTTTTAAACCTTTGCCTTCTATCTAAGAATCAGTACCATGTATTGGTTCCAAGACAGAAGAGCTGTAAGGGCTAGCAATGAAGGTAAAATGACTTCCCTAAGGTCACACATCCCTATAATTTTCAAGGGCCTCTCCATCTTCTGTGTTACTCAGGCTTACAAACTCTACATCATCATTGATTCCTTGATCCAACTTAACACCAAATTTTGCTGTTTCTATTTTTACCACATATTCCATATATAAATATTTCTCTCTACTCACATAGCCCCAGACTCCAAGTTTAGACCCTCAACACCTCTTTATTTAAAAAACCTTCACCTTCCACCTTAGAATTAATACTGTGTATTGGTTCCAAGGCAGAAGAGTGGTAAGGACTAGGCATCTGAGGTTAAGTAACTTCCCCAGGGTCAAACATCTGGGAAGTATCTAAGGTTTGAACCCAGGTCCTCCCAGCTACAGCCCTGGCTCCCTATTCACTGAGCCACCTAGCTCACTTAGATAATATATGTTATGTCAAGCATTTTGCAATTGTTATCTTATTTGTTCCTCACAGCCACCCTGGGAGATAAGTGCTATTATTATCTCCATTTTAAAGATGAGGAAACTGAGGCAAAAAGAGGTTAAGTGACTTGCCCGAGGTCAATCACATAACTAGTTAAGTGTCTGAGGTCTAATTTGAACCCAGGTCCTCCTGATTCAAGTCGAGTCCTCTATCCACTGTTCGACCTAGCCACTCATATCTAATCAACTGCTAAGTCTTGTCGACTCTCCACAATGTCTCACATCTGTCCCCATTTTTCTATTCATATAATCCTTACTTTATTTAGCAAGTCAATAATAAATGCTTGTGGATCCTATTTCTGACCCTTACCACCTCTTATCAGGACTACTCTTCATTGGCCACACATCTTCCAATCTCTTCCTTCTCCAATCCATCCTCCACAGAGCTGCCAAAATATTCTTTCTAAAAGACAAAGCTGCCCTTGTAAATCTCCTAATCAGGAAACTTCAATTGCTCCTTATAGCCTCTTGAATTAAATACAAACTTCTCAACTTGGCATTTAAACCCCTCCACAATTTGGCTCCAGTCTATCTTTCCTGGCGTGTTGCTTAATACTCCCTCCCTACACATTATGTTCTAGCCAGACTCACCTACTTACTGTTCTCTGAACTTGGCCTTTGCACAGGCTGTTCCCTATAAATGAAAAGGGTATCAAAAATCAGTTGCAGAAAACTAACTTAATTCTAAAGAATTGATGGGTCAAGAACAAATTAAAGAAATGATAATTTCATTAAATAAAATAACAACAATGAGATTTTTTTTGAGATGCAGCCAAAGCAGGATTTAGGGGAATTCTTTATCTCTCTAAACATTTTTTATTAACATGAAAGAGAAATAACATCAAATATTTGGGAATACACCTGAAAATGCTAGAAAACCAATAAATTTTAAAATGCCAATTAAACCACAAAATAGAAGTCTTAAAAATTAAGGAAGAAATTAACAAAATTAGAAATAAAACTCATGGAATTACTAAAACTGGGGCCTTTTTCTTTTTAAAAAATCAATAAAACAGATAAAAATTAGATAATTTGATTAAAAGAAGAGTAAAAATCAAGTTAGTATCAAAAAGAAAAAAGGAAAACCACAAAAATGAAAAAGAAATAAAGAATATTATTAGAAAATATTTTCCCAACTCTGTTACAGTAAAACCAACAACTCAAATGAAAGAAATGACTATCTACAACACCTTTAAATACCCTAATTAAGTGAACAAGAAATAAGAGAATTTAGACAACTTAAATTTCAGAAGAAATCAAACAAGCTATAAGTTAACTTCCAAAGTAAAAAAATTTCTAAGACCACATGGATTCACAAGTCAATTCTATCAAACATTCTAATACTATGTAAACTTTTCACAAAAATAGCAAAAGTGATCTTATCAAATTTCTTCTATGATCCCAGAGAGAATTTTGATCTATAAACGAGGTCTTAAGAGTCAAAAGAGAGGAGCAGTTAAGTGGCTCAAAGAATAGAGATCAGGCCTAGAGAAGGGAAGTCCTACTTTCTTTTTTTTTTTTTTAACCCCTTACCTTCTGTCATGGAGTCAATACTGTGTATTGGCTCCAAGGCAAAAGAGTGGTAAGGGCTGGGTAATGGGTATTAAGTGACTTGCCCAGGGTCACACAGCTGGGAAGTATCTGAGGTCAGATTTGAACCTAGGACCTCCCATCTCTAGACCTGGTTCTCAATCCACTGAGCTACCCAGCTGCCTCCAGAAGTCCTACTTTCAAATAATTTCCTAGCTCTGTGACCCTGAGCAAGTCACTTAATCCCAATTGCCTACTTACTGTTCTTCTGCCTTGGAAGGAATACTTAGTATAAATTCTAAAACAGAAAGTAAAGGTTTAAAAAAAAAAGTCAAAGCAGAAAAAGAAAACTTTAGGCCACTTTCCCTAATGAATGTTAATGCAAAAAATTTAAATCAAATATGCGCAAAGAGGCTAAAACAACATCAACACAAATCAACTATGATGGGGTTGAATTTGTGTAAGTATGTATGTAGAGTTGGTTGTCAGAAAAACTATAAACTTAAACATAATAACAATATTTTTTAAATCATATCATATGATGCAGAAAAAGCTGATAAAATACCTGTTGTTTTTTTTCTGGTAAAAATATACACATATAAAAATGGCAGAGAAGGTACATGAATCTGTCTGATCTCCATAAAAATGACCCTCCAAAAAACTATTATATGGCACCTCAGAATGAATTCTGGAGCAGCATGGCTCACAAAAAGACGAGGTAAAGTGATTTTTCAGCCCAAAATAACTAAGAAGGCCAGCATGAAGGATCTAGTACCCCAGGGTGGAGGTGGAGTGCAAAGCAGCATGTTAGAGCAGGCCTCACTGTGGCAAAAGGCCTTGGGCAAAGCTGAGGCAGCAGCAAATGCTTCTGGAGCTCTCAGCCACAGATGGTAAAGGGGGTTGAACAACTGTTCAGATGGAGATTATGGGAGTCCCTTTGCTGGTTTTTGTTGCCCATACACAGATCCAGGAAGCAGTCCTGGGGCACACTCTCGGGGGGTGGAAGAGAACTAGCAGACACCAGCACTTGCTACCACAAGGGAGCAGGGGACTTTGGTCATAGTTCAGAGGCAGAAAAGAGTACTTGTGGTTACCCTCAGACCAGAGCATAAACCTGGAGAGGATTAAACACACCTCTTCTTACATCATATCACCTTGGAAGAATTGAAAGCAGATAGATTCCCATAGTCAGGTCTGAAGTGTCAGCTACACAAAAAATCTGAAGCTTAGAACAGTTCTTCCTTCACCTCATTTACAGAGCCCATATCTAATAGGGTTGGTTTTTTTTTTTAATAAAAAGACTAGAAAATGAATAAGCAATAAAAAAGAAACTTAACATAGAAAGTTATTTTGGTGACAGGGAAGACCAAAAAAGAAGACATCAAAATCAATATTCCTGTATCCAAAGCCTCAAAAAATTAAAAAAAAAAAATTGGTTTCAAGCCAAAAAAGAATTAATGTAGGAGCTTAAGAAGGGTTTTAAAAATCAAATAAGAGAAGTAGAAGAGGGGCAGCTGGGAAGCTCAGTGGAGTGAGAGTCAGGCCTAGAAACCAGGAGGTCCTAGGTTCAAACCCGGCCTCAGCCACTTCCCAGCTGTGTGACCCTGGGCAAGTCACTTGACCCCCATTGCCCACCCTTACCAATCTTCCACCTATGAGACAATACACCGAAGTACAAGGGTTTAAAAAAAAAGAAAAGAAAAGAAAGAAAGAGAAGTAGAAGAAAAATTGGGAAAAGAAATGAGAGTGATGCAGAAAAATCATGAAAAAAGAGTCAACAGCTTGGTGTGAAGGAAGCACCAAAAAAAAAAAAATACTGAAGAAAATACTACCTGAAAAAACAGAATAGGTCAACTGGCAAAAGAGGCACAAAATCCAATGAAGAGAAGAATTTAGAAAGCAGGGAAATGGGGAAAGGGGTATACAAATTCACTGAGGAAAGGAACTCTTTACAAAGTAGAATTGGCCAAATGGAAAAGGAGGTACAAAAACTTACTCAAGAAAAGCATCTCCTAGAAATAGAATTGTGCAAGTGGAAGCTAATGACTCAATGAGACATCAAGAAACTATAAAAATCAAAAGAATGACAAAATGAAAGAAAATGTGAAATATCTCATTTGGAAAAAACAACTTGCCTAGAAAATAAATCCAGGAGAGATAATCTAACAATTATTGGATTACCTGAAAGCCATGATCAAAAAGAGAGCTTAGGGGGCAGCTGGGTAGCTCAGTGGAGTGAGAGTCAGGCCTAGAGACAGAAGGTCCTAGGTTCAAACCCGGCCTCAGCCACTCCCCAGCTGTGTGTGACCCTGGGCAAGTCACTTGACCCCCATTGCCCACCCTTACCAATCTTCTACCTATGAGACAATACACCAAAGTACAAGGGTTAAAAATTAAAAAAAATTAAAAAAATAAAAAAAAGAGAGAGAGCTTAGACATTTTCTTTCAAGAAATCATCAAGGAAAACTACCCTGATATTCTAAAACCAGAGAGCAAAATAGAAATGGAAAGAATCCACTGACCACCTTCTGAAAGAGATCCCTAAAAGATAACTCCCAGGAATATTTTGGCCAAACTCCAGAATTCCCAGATCAAGGGGAAAATATTACAGCCAATATGAAACAATCCAAATATTGTAGACCCACAGTCAGGATAACACAAGATTTGGCAGCTTCTACATTAAAGGACTGGACCATATAAAATATGATGTTCCAGAGGGCAAAAGAACTAGAACATCAACCAGGAATCACTTACCTAGCAAAACTGAGCATAATTCTTTTAGGGGAAAAAATGGGTATTCAGTGAAATAGAGACTTTCAAACAGCCTGATAAAAAGACCTTAAATATAAGACTCAAGCATAAAAAGTTAAACAGGAAAGAAAAATCAAAAGACATTCAAGAAGTTTAAACTGTGTATATTAGGTGAAGGACTTATATGTACAAAAATATTTAAAGCAGCTCTTTTCATGGGCACAAAGAATTAGAAAGGGAGGGGATACCCATCAATTGGGGAATGACAAGTTGTGGTATATGATTGTAATGGAATATTGTTTGTGCTGTAAGAAATGACAAAGAGGAAGAACTTTGAAAAACCTAGAAAGACTTACATGAACTGAAGCAGAGTGAAATAAGCAGAACCAGAAGAACATTTTACACAGTGACAAGAATACTGTACAATAAACAAGTATGAATAATTTAGTTATTTTCAACAATGCAATGATCCAAGACTATCCCAAAGGATAAAAAAAAAAAATACCATCTGCTTCCAGAGAAAACTGATAGAGTTTGAATCTAGAGCAAAGCAAACTTTTTTCACTTTCTTAATTTTTTTAATCAAATTTCCTTCTACAAAAGGATTAAAATGAAAAAATGTTTTATGTTGATTACACATTGCTTGCCATCTCAACAGGATGATAGAGGTGTGGGGGGGAGATGACCAGGAGGCTGGGGAGGAAGGGAGAGAACTCAAGACAATTGTTTTCTTTGAAAAATTTTGGGAATTGTTTTTACATATAATTGGGGGGTGGGAAATAAATTAAATTTTTTTAAATTTAAAAAATACAAATATACACTAGAAAACAGGAATAAATGGACCTTTCCTTAAAATGATATGTATTTAAAACCAAGAGCTACCACTATATGTATTGGAGAGAAACTAGAATCTTTTACAATAAAATTAGGGGTGAAACAAGAATTTCCACTGGTCACCACTTCTGTTTGATATATTTCTATAGTAAGTGTATTAAGACAAAAAGAAGGGGGGGAATTAATTGAGGTAAAAAGAAAAAATTATCACTTTTTATCGATATGATGTCCAGAGAACCCTAAAGAATCAACTAAAAATTAACATAAGTAAACTTAAGGTTAAAAAATAAATCCACACAAATAATTTGGAGTTCTATAAAATTCTAATAAAACTCAGGAAGAAGAGAAAAAAGATAAATTGTATTTAAAACATCCGCAGAATGTAGAAAATATTTGGGAGCCTACTTACCATGATAAGATATACAGAAAAACTAGTATGATACAATTTCAAATCACTGTCTACAGAAATAAAGACGTACATAATTGGGAAAATGTTAGTTTCTCATAGGTAGAACTGACCAATGGAATAAAAATGGCAATTGTATCTAAATTAACTTATTCAATACTATACCAAAGACAACAAGAGGATTACTTTATAGAATTAGGAAAAATAATGAAATTTATCTGGAGACAAAAAAGTCCAGACTCTCAAGAGAGAAAATAAAAGAAGGTAGAACTAGAGAGCCTTGCAGTCTCAGATCATCAACTGTGTTACAAAGTTGTGATTCTTAATAATTTAAATGGAACAGATTAGCTATACAACAAATAGAAGCAAATGTATCTAGTACCTTAGGAAAAGATTTCAAATAGAAACAAATATATCTAGTTCTAGTATTCGATAAGCACAAAGATTCTGGCTCTTGGGAGAAGAATCGCTATTGGACAAAATCTGCTGGGGAAATTGGACAGCAAAATGGAAAAAATTAAATTTAGAGACCTTATACCTTATACCAAGATAGGTTTCAAATAGAGATATGATCTAGATATAAAAGTTCACATTCTAAACAAAGAAGAGAAACATGTAAAAAATTATCAAATCTATAGGTGGGAGAAAAAGTCATGACCAAAACAAGGGATAAAGATCACAGCGAATAACATGGATAATTTTTATTATATAAAGTTATAAAAATTTTGCACAAACATCCGATAAAAATTAAATTAAAAGGGAAACAAACTGGGAAAACAGCTTTGTAATAAGTTTCTTTGAGAAAGGTTTCATTTCTAAAATATATAAGCACCTAATTCAAACTTACAAGTAAAAGATATTTTCCAAATTGATAAATTGTCCAAGGATATGAACAGGCAATTCTCAAAGGAAGGAATCTATACAATCTCTAGCTATCCAAAAAAGTTGCTTCAAATTGCTACTAATTAAAGAAATGCAAATTAACAAATTCTGAAATTCTACCTCACACCCATCAGATTGGCAATGCTCAAAAAAGGAAATGCTAAATGTTGGAAGAGATTTGGAAAAAGACACATTGATGCACTATTGTTGGACTTGTGAATGGGTATAATAAACATCCATGAAAGTAGATTGGAATTATGCACAAAAATTACTAACGAGTTTATGCCATTGACTTAGCTACAAAAGTGACCAGAGAAATAGAAAAAGGTCCTATATGTACAAAAATATCTATAGCAGTCCTTAGTTGTGTACATGAATGTGATGGAGGACTACTGTGCTGTAAGAAGTGAGGAAATGGATGATTTCACAGACATGGAACAAATGGATGAACAGACACAGTGTAGTTAGAATTCATCTCAAAACTAGAAAGAGCCGAGTTCAAATTCTATCTCTGCTATATGCAAATAATGGTACCCTTGACTAGTCACTTAACTTCTCTAGTTTCTAGGCAACTCTCCAAAGAACAAATTGCAGAGAAGGTGCTAACTTGTTAGGAGGAGTTAATTATACCAGTAAAATCACAGGTTTAGTCCCTACCCTTCACTGTATTCTAGTCTTCTATTAATGTAGTATAACACCTCATTAGCTTTTTGGGGATATCCTGTGGACTCAGAATGAACTAGCAGCCACTAAAACTCCCAGATCTTTTTCACACAAACTATTGTTTCTCCCATCCTATATTAGTAAAAATTATTAAAAGAAAATAAAAAACTCTTTACCTTCTGTCTTAGTGTCAATTCGAAGACAGAAGGGCAAGGGTTAGGCAATTGGGGTTAAGCAACTTACCCAGAATCACACAGCTAGGAAATGTCTGAGGCCATATTTGGAGTCTTCCTGACTCCAAGTCTGGTATTCTATCCATTGTGCTACTTAGATGTCCCTAAAGTTAGTTTTTTGAACATATTCAAAAACATATTCCAAAGAACTGAACGTAGAATCCTAAGGTTTAGAAATTGAAAAAAACTTTAAAGATCATTTTATCCAGCCCTCTCCTTTTACAGGTGAGGAAAACAAGGCCCATAGAGGTTACATGACTTGCCCAAGGTCAACATGTCCAGATAATGGTACAATCTCTGGCATTGTGGGAACTTATTAAATGTTACCTAATGCCTGATTTGTCCTTGTTATTTATTGCACCACAAATCAGCATTTCACAAGCCCATATTGTTGTATGACATGAGGATAAAATGCTCAATGATAATAAACTATGTGAGATGTCCTTAAGAGTCCAGGGCCTGTTTAAAGAAAAAGTTACAGCTTTTTACTCTCAGCAGTACAATGCTACAGTACAATTCTGAGGGATTTATGACAAAGAATGTTTTCCATCTCCAGAGAGGGAACTATTGGAGCTAGAATGCAGATCAAAGCACATGATTTTTTCACATTAGTCTATTTGTGTTTTTATTGGGGGTTTTGGTTTTATATAGGAGTATTCTCTTACAAAAATGAAAAATGTGGAAATCTGTTTTTCATGACAATACATGTATATATCCCAGATCAAATTGCTTACCAGCTCTGGGAAGGGAGAAGAAATGGAGGGAGAGAGACAATTTGGGATTATATAACTTCAGAAAACAAACATAGAAAATTATTACATGTAGTTGGTAAAATTAAATACCTGTACTTTTCTAAAAAATGAATATTAATAAATATTTTTAAAAATTAAATACCTGTATAAAATTTTTAAAAGTTGTAGCTTTGTAGCTGACAAAACTCAAGGGAATTGACTTTCTCTAGTACTTGTATTAAATATCGTAAATAGAGTCATTCTTTAGTTTTAGGTTTGTTGTTTTTTAGTCATTCTTTAATCATGTCTGACTTTTGGTAACCCCTTTCAGGGTTTTCTTTGCAAAAGCTCCTGGAGTCATTTGCCATTTTCTTCTCTGGCTCATTTTATAGATGAGAAAACTGAGGCAAACAGCATTAAATAACTTGCCTGGGGCAACACAGTTGGTAAGGGTCTGAGCCCAGATTTGAACTCAGGAAGATGATTATCTTTCTAATTCTAGGTCCAGTGCTCTACCCACTGCACCACTTCACCTGCCCTATAAGGCCTGGTAGTTTTTATTTTAAAAAATTAGAAAACTTTAAAATAATAATTCTAAAAGGTAATATTCTAATGAGTAAGTAGGTTTACAAACAAGAATAATGTGCTCTGCAAAACTGAATATAATTCTTCAGGGGGAAAGAATGAATATTTAATGGAACTTTCAAATATTTCTGATGAAAAGACTAAAGCTGTGTAGGAACTTTGAAATACAGACACAAGAGTCTTGAGAATTCTAGAAAGGAACATTATTTGAGGGCCTGGAAGGAGCCGTATGATGATGGAATGCTAACATTCTTACAGAGGAAAAAGAAACAAGTGTCCCTTCAGAACCTTATTGTGTTCAAAGGGTATTGAGGGAGATAAATAAAGAAAACAGACAACCTGGGGGTGGATTGGTTCTGTTCTGAAGGCTTGAAGAGGAAAGCTTCAGGAGGGGGAGTTAAAAAAAAAGTAGTAGAGGAAGGAAGAAATAAGGATAGAAATTGGCCATTTCTTGTCATTTCTCCGAAGAAGAAGATTTTACAAACAGAGAAAGGATTAGGGGAGTGGACATTAAATGAAAACTCATAGCACATACATATACACACGTTCTGGGTAGAAATACATCAAACTCAATAGGGAAGCAAGTGGGAAATTGTGGTGGAAGGGAGGTTATGGGGAGAATGGTACCAAAGATGGAATAATTACAAGCAAAACCCCCCCAAATAAACAAAAAAAGACCCCAAACTTCCTGATCCTTTAGGGGAAATTAAAATAGGGTTAGAAAGAAAAAAGAACTAGGATCTAATAAAGGGCCTTAAATTGACTTTTAAAGTGGCCGAACAAATTGTGGTATGTGAATATAATGGGATATTGTCATACTGTAAGAAATGATAAAAGAGATGACTTCAGAAAATTCTGATTAGTATTAAACTGATGCAGAATGAAACAAGTAGAACCAGGACAACAATTAATATGACAACAATATTGTGTGGGAAAACAGCACTGAAAGACATAAGATCAATGTAATGACCAGCTATGTTTCCAGAGGACCTCTTGCTGTTGTTGTTCCTTTGAAGAAGACCAGTGATATCATGATGAGTGATGCTTTGACTTGTAAAGAATTGGATTTTAGTGAAGCCCAGTTACACAAAATCATCAGCTTCACTCTCTCTTCCAGAGTCATCAAAATCTAGTGACAAGACAAAAGTCAGGACAACTGCAACATCCTGAAAGGCAGTGGATGAACTTGGTGAATATGATGCCTCACCAAGGTCTAAGCACTCCACAGTACCTGCTTCAGATGCCTTACCAGGCTTTGGACCAAGTTCTCATCTGCCTAGGATGGCATGTGTCACCTATCTCCTGACAGAGAAGTGATGGGTACAAAATGAAGAGATAAGCCATTTTTGTGCATGGCCATTGTGTGGATTTGCTTTGTTTGACTCGTGCAATGATTTTTCTTTTCTGTCCTCTTAGTTTTAATTGGAGGCAAGTTAGAAGGTTAACAATAGGGCTGCTACAGAAAGGAGAACCATTGTGAAAGGAAGTTCAAAAGGAAACACAAATAAGACAGCTTTGAAAGCAGTGTGTAGAGTTTATTATATACTTTTTAAAAAAGCAAGTGATATAAAATGTTGATGTAAAATCCTCTTTTGTGTTATGCTGAGAATATGGAAATACTCTCTTTTTTGGTGTTTAAGATCAGAACAATTTTGAAAAAAAGATATTTGGGGTCTTATGTTTATTTATTTAGCTTTACTGATGCATTTGTGGATGGTATTATGCTATAGAATCTTTTGGAATAGGTAATCACTATAGGAATTTGGCCTGGGCAACCACACAAGAAAAACCATCTGGATTAATAATAATAGTAGTTAATATTTATGTAGCATTTGCTTTTTACTAGGCACTGAGTTAAATGCTTTTGCAGCTATTATCACAGTTGATCTTCACAATAACCCTGGAAGGCAGGTGCTATTATTATCCCCATTTTATAGTTGAGGAAATTGAAGCAAATAGGTTAAGTGACTTGTCCAGGATCACACAGCTAGTACGTATCTGAGGCTGGATTTGAACTCAGGTATTGCTGACTCCAGGCCTGGCTTTCTGTTCAGTATGTCATCCATCTAGCTGCCCCACACGTCATCTAGATTCCCACATATATTTCAACATGTTCATAAATGGACATCTTATAGACTTGTCCATAATTATGTATGTCTGGGGCAGACAATATAGATGGATGGGTTAGACCTAGAGTTGAAAAGGAGGAAGATAGTGGGTCAAATTTCTTTCAGGAAATTTTAACATCTTTCCCAAGTTTCTCATGAAAGCAAAAGATCTATCTTTTCATTACTAACATCCTATCTATTGTTTTATGGAACTGAGATACAATGTATTTTTTAAATCTTCTTCAAATAACTAAAAATAAGCATTAGCACACAGAAAGCAACAGGAATGCTCACAGGAAGCAGGAGCAGGCTGTAACATATAGCCAATGACAAACCAAAGGAAGGATAGGAGTAAAAGATATATGTCATCAGGAAACTGTATTCTAGGAAGAGAAAATAGTCTAGTCACATGGAGAGGGCAAGAGATGACAGGTGGAAAGCCAGATTGCTCCAATGGAATCCTTGAGCTGTCAAGACAAAGCATATTGGGTAGGACTGTTTTGGTGGTAACCTTAAATGGAAGCACATGGACATATGGTACAGGTAGACATGGATGAGATGTAGTCAGCATCATAGGAAGGAACTCCTTAACCAATAAAATAACTTGAGCCTATGAGTGTTTGAGGTCTTGTTTACATTTTATACTATACTCACTTCCCAATATAAAACTGTTCTCAATTTCTCATCCCCACTGAACCCTCTCTTGTATAAGAGAAAACAGTTAAGCACAACTGAACAACAAAACAAACATATCTGACTGCATAAGTGACATTTTAAGCCTTAAAATTTAAGGAGAGAAAGAGATTTGTTTCATCATCTTTTCTCTAGGACTGAGATTGGTCATTACAATTAATCCGAGTCTGAATATCTTTTGTTATTTTTGTTTATATTACTGTGTTCTCCTGTGTTGTTCACCTGGTTCTTCTCAATTCATTCTGCATTAGTTCATACAAATCTTCTCATTTCTCTGAATTCCATATAGCTATTGTTTCTCCTAGTATGCTTAAAACGATTTGTTTGATGATTCCCCAATTGACAGATGTTCCCTTTGTTTCTAATTTTTGGCTAACATTAAAAAAAAAAACACATGGCTTTTTAACTTTAAGACAGTACCTCGTTCTCATCAGGTGGTTTAGTTTGGCAAAGATGACAAAAGATGAAAATAGTCAATGTCAGAAAGCCTGTGGAAAGACAGCCGTACTTACAGTTAAAGGAACTATAAATTGATGCGACCATTTTGGAAAGCAATTTGTAATTAGGCTAAAAATGGCCATAATCTTTGACTCAGAGAGCCCATGGCTTCTCATATACCCCCAAAATGTCAAACACAGAAAGAAAGATACAACACAGACCAAAATATCCACAGCAGCTCTTTTGAGATGGCCAAGAAATAGAAACAAAGTTGGCACTTAGTGACTGGGGAAATGGTTGAACAAATTATGGTATATGGATATAGTAGAATAGTGTCACATAAACCATATAAAACAATGACTATGAAGAATTAAGAGATGTATGAAGAGATATAAAATGAGTTAAGCAGAACCTGGAAAACCCTATGTATAATGACTACAGCAATGTAAACAGCCCCAAACCCCCTATGTAATTATAATGACCAAACTTAGCCCCACCCAGAGAAGAGGTGAGAAAATGCACTTCCTTCTCTTTGCAAAGGTGGATGACTATGGATGTGGAATATTGTGTGTATTATCATAATTGGTTGATGTTTTAGCTAGCTTTGCTGAATTTCTTTTTTTCTTCCTCTTTTAATCTTTGTTATAAGATCTGGTGCTCAATGGGTGATGGAAGGGCAGGGATTATTTGAACCTTATGAACATAATGCTAAAATAAAAGAAAATATTTTTCAAAGTATTGTTATGGTTTTTCTAGTATATATGGGGGTTTCTTGTCTTTAGTCTCTTGGGAAATATGCTCAGTCATTGTTCAAAGGGTATGAACAGTTTGGTGACTTTTTTTTCATTAATTCTAAAATTGTTTCCCAGATTTGTTGGTCTACTGATAGCACATTGGATTGGGCAATGGACATGGGGATGGGGAGGGGATAGCATTTAAAATTTTTTATAACTAAATGTTTGTAAACCATTAAAATAATTTTTTAATTTTAAAAATTATGCTAATCACAGCATGGTGGACTAGAAAGTATATTGGAACTAGATAGCACAGTGGATAGAGTGCCAGGCCTGGTATCAGGAGGACTTGGGTTCAAATTTGACCTCCACTATGTTTTAGCTGTGTGACCCTAGGCAAGTCACTTAACCCCAACCATCTACCTGTTAATGCTTTTCTGCCTTGGATTTGATACTTAGTATGGGTTCCAAGTCAGACAAACAAGGGTTTTAAAAAAGAAAAGAAAGTATATTGGAGTCAGCCCTTAGCATGTTGCTTGGCACATTAAGAGGGGGCTTAATGAATGCTTATCAACTAACTTAAATGACCTGGGTTCAAATTCTGTGTGACCTCAGGAAACCAACCAACCTCTCTGGGTCTCAGTTGTTCATTTGTAAAATGAAAGGGTTGGCCTACATGACCCATCTAACTTGCCTGCCACATAGCTAAGCACCTAATAAATGCTTGCTGGCTGACTATAATTCTATGAATCAGCTCCCACTTAACTAGTACCTACCTGGTGAGTGGTGTAATACTAAAGATATTACAGACCAGAGAGGTGGGGAAAAAATGTCTTTCCTTTAAGGACTTTATAAACTTGATTGTTTTTTTAATGGGGGTAGACATGTGATTTCTAGTAATTTCCAAACCATGCTGCCTACACTCTGATCCTCCTCTTACTGGGACTCAGCTTCTGCTCCTGGAACCTAGAGCTCTCATGAGTGAGCTCTCAGCTTGTCCTGTCTGGAATCAGGCTGCCATGGCACTTCTGGCCATTTCCAAACCTTGCCGCTGCCCTTCCAGCTTTGACTTCCCTCCAAGTGTTTGCCTTCTCCTACGGGAATGTAAGATCCTCTAATGCAAGGACTATAGAGCTTAGCTAATTACCTGGCACACAGTAGGTGATTAATCAATGCAGTTAGATGGCACAATGGATAGAGCACCAGATCTGGAGTCAGGAAGTCTCATCTTCCGGAGTTCAAATCTGGTTTTAGATACTTAGTAGCTGTGTGACTTTGGGCAAGTCACATCACTCTGTTTGCCTCAGTTTCTTCATCTGTCAAATGAAGGAAATGGCAAACCACTCCAAGAAAAACCCAAGCAGGGTCATGAAGTCAAACACAGCTGAAGAACAACTGAACAACAAAATAGGGAATTCTCTGTGTGGAAGCTACCTTCACCAATGCAGAGAGGGACCTCTGCCATCTATAGTCTTAAAAAGTTGACTGGGGAAGTAAGTTTCAAGTGCTCACAGACCAAGGACTCAAAACTCCCAAAGCTGGCCCCTCTATCCATGATGACATACAACCTTTCTTGATAAGGACCCTAAATGATTACTCAGTATTCAGACACCTTTAAGGTTGAATTTGTAATCTTGGGCCACATCTCGATTGCTATTTGCCAAATAATGAAAGAATGTTTCTGGAAATGAGCAGCACCATAAGTGTGGAATTAGTGCAGATCTTAGAAGTCATCAACTATACTTGTTTTATAGATGAGGAAACTGAGGCCTGAAGAAAGGAGACTCACCCAAAGACTCACAAGTAGGGAGGGATAGGGACAGGGATTGAACACAAGATCATCAGCCCTTTCTACCCCTGGGCCACACTTCCTCTCTCCTGTAGAGCAATATTTTTAGGAAGAATCCAACTGCAAATTCCAAAAATCTTTCAGTCTTACATGACTAGAGGCAGCTGGGTAGCCTTGTGGAGGGAACATTAAGCCTGAATCCTGAAGGCCTGAGTGCCAATCCACTTTTAGACATTTACTAGCTGTGTGACACTAAAAAAGTTAACTTCTGTTTGCCTCAGTTTCCTTAACTGTAAAAATGGAGATAATATTAGTACTGCTCTCCCAAGGTTATTGTGAGAATCAATAATATTTAGGAAAGGCCTGGCACATAGTAGGTTCCTCTTTTTGTGAACATATAATTTCCTTTATAAAAGATACTGGGAAGGGACAACTTGACAGCAGGAATATATTTTTTTACAACCAAAAACTACACTTTACAATCTGTAGTTTTCAGTAGCATTAAACCCAAAAGAGAATCAGGACCTTTCAGGATGCATATAGGGAAACCTAGAAGCAACCCAGATGCAGTGGATGGAGAGCTTGCCTCCCTTTTAAATGTCTTACCCTAGTTAAATGTAGGCTTCTTGAGGCCAGGGGGCTACTCTTTTCCTTTCTTATATATAAATCTCTAGAGCTTAGCAGAAACCTGAGACACAGTAAGTACTTAATAAATGCTTTCTCATGAGGCAGCTAGGTAGCACTGTATAGAGTGCCAGGCCTGGAGTCAGAAAGACCTAGGTTCAAATCTGGTCTCAGACACTAACTTAGCTTTGTGACCCTGGGTAAGTCACTTAACCCCAATTGCCTAGCCTTTACCACTCTTCTGTCTTAGAATTCATAGTAAGAGAGAAAGTAGGGATTTAAAAAATAAAAATGTTTTTTTTTATTTCATCTGCATAGGGAACTCCCTCTGCCGAAGCTACCTTCATTAGAAAGAATTAGGAAGACCTGGGTTCAAGTCCTGTCTCTGACATTTCGTGTGACTATGCAAGTTTACTTAAACCTCCCAGTTTCCTAGGCAGCTCCCTAAAACCATAATTTGCAGAAAAGGTGCCAACATGCTTTAGTAGAGAGAATTTCCTCACCTGGGACTTCTCTATACTAATGAAATCACAGGTCCAGTTCTTAACTCTATAGCAAAATGTTAATGTTATTCATAGAGAAGAGCCCCTTGGTGTGTGGAGGGAGCTGCGGGTCCGAGTGATCTGACACCTATTCGCTGTGCGACCCTGAACAAGTCGCTTAACTCAGTGTCCCAGGCAACTGTAAGACGCCAAAGCTGCTGTACTGGGGAGCTGCCTACGCCAATGAAATCACAGGTCCAGACAAAAAATAGATGTGTGTGCATATATATATGCCTGTCTTTTTAGGAATCTAAGCACTGAATATTAAATCAGTCATCTGACCACCACCCCCATTCCACACACACCCTTTCCCCACACCCACACACTCAGCTTTAGAAGAAAATATTCTTCCAAGTCTCCCTCCTGGCAACACACCTTCTAAAAAAAAAAATTAATAACGAGGAGAGAAGGGACCCGGGGTGGGGGGAAGGGAGGAGAGAGAATACTCGGTTCAGACTTTGTATCGATGGAATTAAAAACCTTTGAGTTTGACTCGTTAAGTGAGTTGTTGCCTTGAAGCTCCAGCAACTGTCGTCACGCCTGTTCTCAGCACTCACAATTTGTGGGTTGTTAGTTGTTTGTCTAACTTCCTTGTAACAAGCTGGACGGGTGCTCATGGAAGTTTCTGGGGGAAGGTGGCCCTATGGCTTGTGTGTTTTTCACCCGTGACCCCTTAAATGCTTTGGAAAGGGATTCGGAGAAGAATTTAGAAACATGGGCGTTTTCATTCATTGCTTGACTCCCTCCAGGCTCTCGCACTGTCTCCTCTCTCTCTTCCCCCTCACTCCTTTCTCCCTCTCTTCTCCTCCCCTGTGTCCCCTTTCTTCCGCCTCCCTGTCCCCCATCTTTTTTCTCTCCGCTTCCCT
>NC_058133.1:187138828-187222154 GCF_016433145.1 Gracilinanus agilis
CGGAGGTGACTGAACAGGAGGGGAGGGAGGCACGGGCGGCCCGGGGCCCTTGGGCTGCGGGCCCGGGATGGGGTCAGCCTGGCGGCCGGGCCGCCTCCTCCTCCTCCTCCTCCCGGGACCTGCTTCCCCCACCCCCCACCCCCCTCCTCCGCACCCTACCTCCTCCCCCCTCCCCCCCAGCGCTGCTGCTGCTGGAGGAGCCCGGGCCCCGGGGCTTGTGAGCAGAAATCTAATGAGACCCAACCGGCTGTTTATGTAATTCCTCAAACTCCGCTCCCAGCTTGGCTTTTAAACTACCTTTTCCCCTCGCCTTCACTCTTCCTGTGGGTTCCCCTCCTGAGTCTCGGCTTTAAAAGCCCTGCCGGCCCGAATTTACTTCTTGGCCCCAGGCTGCCCGTTTACTTCCTATGGCTGAGTGTCCTCAGCTGGGCCAGGGGGACCGGGCTGGTGGCTCGGCAAGTGTGGAGAGTTTGAGGGGAGTCGGGCATGATTCCATGCCCTTTGTCACTCTGGCTGTGGAGAAATGGAACTGGTCTCTTACTCTCCACCGCCTTTTTTAAAGGTCCTCGGAAAACCGCCCGACTGGACCACTTCGCTCCCCTTTGTAAATATCTTCTGTTTGCCCTTGATCTTTTCTTATCCCCACCCAGTGCTGATCCAGCAATCGTTTAAAGGTCGGCTGGCCTTATCGTTCAGCCTCTTTGGCTCTTCTCTTATCATTAGGTGGGGAGGGTGGTAGCTTTTTAAAATCTGGCTAAAACTCGCGAAAACACTCCTCGTTAAAACAGAACAATCAATGGAATTTTGAAATTTATCTTTCTTTTGCCAGTGAGTCACATAAGGATTTATTTTCTGAATTTTAAAGTTTGTTCGGTTTTTTTTAATCATAGAGAAAAAGTACAGGATAGATTTACCTATTTTGTGGCCTTAAGTATGTTTATAAAACGGCAACTGATCAGAAAATTCTACCAAATAGTACATTTTATTAGTTTTTAATATAGCCTATGCCTAATTTTATCAGTATATATTGTATTGACTTGAAATTTTTTAAGTAAAAATGAAACTAAAGAGTTTCAGATTTCTAAATGGTTAATATTAAAACAGTTAAACAGTATATACCAATGGGCTAAAATATAACTAGATCTTTTAAGTTAGTAGATAGAAATGGAAACATTATGACCAACTTCTCTAAAGCTAATTCACAGACCATATGTTGAGCTCTGTTTCCAGTAAAACATTTTTAAATGAAAGTTCTGAAGACAGGAAGAAGGGATAGTCCTGGCATACTGTATGAGACTACTTCCCAGAATCACATCTACCTAAAGCTAAAAGTTTAAAATGTCCAGTTGAAGACTCCAAATGGGAAGGAATGGCAGTTAATGGAGTTTAAAAGGTGTTTGATTACCAAATTAACATTCAAAACTAAATTATTCTTAGATTTTTTTAATAATAAATCTAGGATATAAAATTTGTGTGATCCAATTTTATGAATTGTTTGAAGAATTTGTAATCAGACCTGGCAAAGCTGCAGTTATTACTTAGCATTATCTTTTTTTAAATTACAATTCAAGTGTGTGTTCTCAGAGTATAAGCCTTAAGTTTTACCATAATGTTTTGAACTATTAAGACTGTTTCCAAATGTGCATGTTCCTTTATTTTATGTTGACTGCTTCATAAGTAATTTTGTCCCATTTTTCAAAAGTAAAATGCTTTCTTGTTGGAGGGGTAAGGAGTGGTCTTTAGGGATTTATCTTATATTTTCCTTATTTGGCTATGTTTGCTTTTGTTTTTTTTCTTTAAGGAACAAGACTGCTCAAGGTGAAGGATAATAATCTACTAGTACCAGCACTTTGAATGAAATTTTGTTTCTTTGCCACAAACTGAACTTTTTTTTTGAGGGGGGGTTGAAATACAAACTTAACCTTGTGGTATAGCAGCTATGCAGCTTGAAATCCAAGTAGCACTAAATTTTATTATTTCGTATTTGTACAATAAGCTTCCCAGGCGACGAGTCAACATTTTTGGTGAAGAGCTCGAAAGACTTCTTAAAAAGAAATATGAAGGGCACTGGTATCCAGAAAAGCCATACAAAGGATCAGGGTTTAGATGTATACATATAGGGGATAAAGTGGACCCAGTGATTGAACAAGCATCCAAAGAGAGTGGTTTGGACATTGATGATGTTCGTGGAAACCTGCCCCAGGATCTGAGTGTTTGGATCGACCCATTTGAGGTTTCATACCAAATTGGTGAAAAGGGACCAGTGAAGGTGCTTTATGTGGATGATAATAATGAAAATGGATGCGAGTTGGATAAGGAGATCAAAAACAGCTTTAATCCAGAGGCCCAGGTGTTTATGCCGATAAGTGACCCAGCTTCATCAGTGTCCAGCTCTCCATCTCCTCCTTTTGGTCACTCTGCTGCTGTAAGTCCTACTTTCATGCCCCGTTCTACTCAGCCTTTAACCTTCACCACTGCCACTTTTGCTGCCACCAAGTTCGGCTCGACCAAAATGAAAAATAGTGGCCGCAGCAACAAGGTTGCACGCACTTCTCCCACCAACCTCGGCTTGAATGTGAATGACCTCTTGAAGCAGAAAGCCATTTCTTCCTCAATGCACTCTCTCTATGGGCTTGGCCTGGGTGGCCAGCAGCAGCCACAGCAGCCACAGCAGCCACAGCAGCAACAGCAGCAGCAGCAGCAGCAACAACAACAACAACAGCCATCACAGCAGCAGCAGCAACAGCAGAAGACTTCTGCTCTCTCTCCTAATGCAAAGGAGTTTATTTTCCCTAATATGCAGGGTCAAGGTAGTAACAATGGAATGTTCCCAGGTGACAGCCCCCTTAACCTCAGTCCTCTCCAATACAGTAATGCCTTTGATATGTTTGCGGCCTATGGAGGCCTCAACGAGAAGTCTTTTGTGGATGGCTTGAATTTTAGCTTAAATAACATGCAGTATTCTAACCAGCAATTCCAGCCAGTTATGGCTAACTAAAAAAAGAAAAAAAAAGAAAAAAAAAAGAAATGTTATTGTACAAGTTGAAATGCACGTGCCCAAGGGGGCACTTTTTTCACCCCCTTGAGATTTTTTTTAAAAGCTTATAGTATGGAGTCATTCAAGCTTGGTTACATAAACACAACATGCATCATTTTTCATTTGCCAACCAAGCACAAAGTTATTTTATACTGACTGTACATTTTAAAATATACTCTCAAATATGGCCTCTTACAGTATTTAAGATATAGCAAGGACATGCTAATTTTTTTTATAAAAAATTGGCACTAATAAGTGGGTTTATTGGTCTTTTCTAATTGTATAATTTAATTTAGTACAAAGTTTGTAAAATATCAGAGTATATATATTGTTTCTATGACATGGTATTGCATTTATATCTTTTTACTACAGTGATCTGTGACAGCTGGAGCAGCTTCATGTTGTATTTTTTTTTACTGAAATTGTAAAATATCCATCTTAAAGACATCAACTATTCTAAAAATTGTGTACAGGATATTCCTTAGTGGTGGAATTAAAATGTACGAATATTTGCTTTTTCAAAAAAAACAAATTGTATTTTCTGTTAAAAGTTTAAAGATTTTTGCTATATATTATGGAGAAAATGTAATCGTAAATATTAATTTTGTACCTATATTGTGCAATACTTGAAGAAAACGGTATAAAAGTATTTTGAGTCAGTGTCTTACATGTTGAGGGACTGAAATAGTTTATATTAAGTTTGTATTAAAATTCTTTAAAATTAAATCCCCACCGTGGTCTTTGTTTTTACTGTTGTGCTAAAGATCTGAGCTCTGCAGTTATTGTGTTGTAAATGCTAATGATGCAAAAAGGACTGACTCATTGTATCACAAAGGAATGACGAAAGGTGATTGGTGTACCACACAGTTGTACCTTGCTATCCATAAATGAAATGGGCCTGTTGAAGCACATAGCTAGATTAACTACTTGGGATAGCTTTTTCATACATTTTCTAGGCACAACTGCCCGTATACCAACTTTATTGATCTAGATCTTCCACCTCATTTCCCCACCTACCCCAGTGGGGAAAGTGGAAATAAGATATGTTAAGGCTCTGAACTTCTGAGTTTAGATGAAGAAGATTCAAAATAGTGTTGAAGTAAGATATATAACCTGACCTATCTAGAAAAGATTCGAGTGATAAACTTTTAATTCACTTCCAAATGAAATTAGCTATCCTAAGGAAGTGAGACCAATGATATCAGCATGAAGGAATAATAGCTTAGGAACCAAAACAACTGACTTAAAGCTTCATTTTTATTAAAGTTGATTTGTTTTTAAAATGACATTTTACAGTTACTAGACAAGGTCCAATGGGACTGAAGGATTTATTAAATCAAATTCTTGAAAGCTGCTGAAACTTCCAGTTTTATTGTCAATTTCCCAAAAGTAAGTTTTTATGTTGATTTCACTTGGAAATGCATTTATTGGTTGGAGGTATTATAATTGATAAAGGTTCTATCTGATAGTACTATAGATTCTATTGATTTACTCTGACAAGGTTTTTGGGAGTGTTCTTGGGGACAAACAGTAATAGGGGGATAGTCACTCATTTCTCTGATATGATTTGAGTGAAAAATCCATTAAATTGAAATACCACATTTTCTTGGTAACTTGTTTGTAAGAAACATTGTCTGGGTTGCCAGTGAAATAAATTTGGTCTCATGTTAGTTCTTTGGACACATTTCTACAAAAGCCCTTTGTTAATTAGCTATACCGTTTAGTGTTAAAAGTTTGTTTTCTGAAAACAAGTGCTGGAAGTAAGAGCTGTTCCATCAGCACCATGGTGAGATCTTTGTCCTGAAATGGACAGAATGAGGTTATGATGAAGTATTGGAATAGTAAGTGGAACAGGCAGAGACGGTCTGCCAACACTATCAGTTGTGTTATTTTGTGATCACAGTGGTTCAACAGCAATAAGAGAACAAGTTTGATAATCAATGGAAACGCCAGTCCCTTCTAGAGACCCATAGTTAAGTTAAATTAGCTTTGAAGGAAGCCAGATCCACTAGAAATAAGAATAGTACAAGTTAATCCATTAATCCTGATTCTGAAAATGACACTCATAGTTAATACTTGAGTGGCTTTTTAATACATGTGGCTTTTAATTTAATTTTAAATTTAATTTTAAAAAATATTAGGATTTGTGATACTTTATATTTAAGTGTGATAGTACATATTTTGAGGAGATTTTGTGTTTTTAAAGAAATTTTAATATAAAATTTTTCTAAACTTTTTATCAGTTAACTTTTACACATGCTTGGAACCTAGATAACAAGAGTTAGATTCAAATTTTCCTTTTAAAAGCCCTTCCAAGAAAATTTAGGAAATTGGTCTGAGTTTAGTGTTTTTCCAAATCAGTTCCTCAAAAACATAAAAATTCTTTTGGAAAATAGAATTCTGTGCAGCTGGAGAATAAACAACCCCCTTTCATGTTCTTTCTACTTATTGGGGGGAAATTTTTTTAAACAAAGTATATACCTAGTATATCTTAGAAAATGTTTCCATATGATAGTAAAGGTAGCTTAAGACTTAAATACTTTTAAAACTCAGCTTAAATTGTGAACCTTTGAAAGCATTCAGTGAACTTAGTCTTAGTTCTGAGTCTCTTGTATGGAGACCCTATTTTGGTTGATCAACTGATGATTTAATAGGCCTTTATGATTCTTTTACCTACAATGATTTTTTAAAATTTACTGTAGCAACATCTGAATGCCAAGGATTTCAGTCATTTAACTTGAATATTCTGTGACCTGGTATTGGAAATGCATATTTAAGAGATTCTATAGTTCAGGAAAGAATGAAGAAAATGTTAGACTAAGGCCAGTGTAGATTGCTGGACTTAAATTTGCTTTTCTATTTATGTAATTTCCCATTTTAAAATATATCAAGTTCAAAACTTATTTCTGATATAAGATGGTTCAAGTACTTCTATCTTTCATGCATGCATATTTTAAATACTAATTTGTAATTAAGAGATACAATCTTAAAAAATTCCAGGACTTTTATTATTTTGAAACAGGTCCCTATAGCATGTATATATGGGAAAAAAATAGTCTCTTTGGCTATATTTAAAGTAATGGAGTCAACTGCCTGTAATGGGAAGAGAACTTCCACCCACCCTTTCCCTATACAAACAGAAAATAGCATAGGCATTGTACATCTGACGTATATCCTCACTTGACTACAATTCGTGCTTTTGTCAGAACCAGGATAACAGCTATAGAGCAAAAATCAGATAAGAGGACAAAGCAAGTTTGCAAAGTTAAGCAGCCCTTATTAGAACACAAATATGCAATTTAGCCAGAATGTAATACATCCAATTATACTGTTTAGTATATCAATTATATTGCTCTTACCTCTGCCCCAGGATGACAGTTTAGATCAACTGTCTTCTGTTCAAGTTGAATCATACTTTAGAAAGACATTACCTTCTTATGCCTAAGGGATGCCGTATCATGGTATATTGCTTCTCCCATGCAAACAGAAAGTAAATAGTTTGAAACCCACTTCAAATGAATTATGATGATTTTAATTGTCATTTTAACAATTTCTAATAGGTTGGCACAGGAGAATATTACTGAGTCTAAAACAGTGAATTGAAATTGATCAGAAGCACAACTAATTTGAGGAAGATGTTTTAAGTTAGTATATTTTACCTTCTCACTTTATTATACTTAAGTTAAACCTTTCCTTTTCTCAATCTAAAATTCTGAAGTTTACACTCAGAATATATAATACACTGTAGAACCAGAATGTAGACCATGAACTTGGCCCTGTAACTTTTGAAAAAGATGACATTGTAATCAACTAAGCATTTCCATACTGTTTCCCATCCTTCATTAGTAATTACTAACACAGTAGATAAAATTAAAGTGACAAAAGTAGAAATTTCCAGCACAGCTTCAATTAAAAAATGATTTTCAACAGTCACTTGTTAATGAACAACAAACCTCATCCTTCCATACATATTATGGGTAGTGGATTATTTGCTTTGTTGGAAATGGGACCAAATGACTTTTCAGGACCCTTTCTCAAAGTAATTAAAAAAAAAAAAACTTTAGAAGTCAAGACACATCTTGGTTTAGCAAAAAAAAAAAAAATTGAGCACATTCAGAGGTATAAATTTAAAAGTTAATATTTATAATGGCATGACTCACTGTTTAGTGTAATGTTGCTACTAGGTTTGTGAATTTAATCTTCACAGTAAAACAAACTTTAGAAAATTGTTCGGAGAAATAGCACAACTTTCTATTGGTCAAGTCCTATTACAATGAGCTATTCAGATTCATTGATTGTACTGGAATTTGCATCAAATGTTACTTAAAAAAATTGGGTCACTGGATGAGACTAAAAAATGTTGCTGCCAATTTTGTCATAAAGAAATTTTGATGTGTATTTAATGAAAAAGGACCCACTATTTTGTAAGCCTTTTGAAAGGCTTTTGCTTTTTAGTTTTAGGATCTAGTTTGCTTTGATGGCCAAAACTAAAATCAATATTTTTAATTTAAGACCACCATAAAATGTCATTTAAAATGTTTTAAAAAGAAAACAATTAAAATATTAGTCTTTAGACCAGCTCAGAAGACCAAACTTTCATAAGCTTTTGGTCTAACTACTTATTCTTCTTGTTTAAGAAGCTTTATATGTCTCCTTCAGTTCTTCAGCTTTGTAGAGAGCTTTCATTGGATCGAGCAATGGGCCTAGAGTCTGGAAGTCTTGAGTTCAAATATCACCTCAGACATTTGTGACCCCTGGGCAAGTCAGTTTGCTAGATTATAAAATGGAGATAACAACACTTACTTCACAGAACTATTGTGAGGGCCAAATAAGAATATTTATAAATAGCTTGGGTAGAGTGTTATGTCAATATTTATTCCCATCCTCTTTATTAACCTTAAAGCACAGTTATAATCTACAAAATGGGAATAATACTGACATGTATCCCCACAGAGTCATGAGGAACTGGAGTCAAAAGTTAAAGATTTGCATCCTTCTCTCTATGTGACCTTGGCTTCATTTTCCCCTTCTGGAAAATGAAAGGACTGGACTAGACTATTTCTGAAGTTACTTTCTATTGCCGAAACTGTGAGAGTACCTCTACCTTTCAACAAAGAATAGTTGAAGGCCAACATTGTCAAGAACCTACAATAGTTCTGGAGGCCAGCAGTCTGTGGGTGTTTGCTCTCCCTCAGATTTCAATCTAAAAAGCAAGTAAATTCAATAGCCTGCATTTTGCAATTATCAAGTCACCTAACATCTTGCTGTCCAATCAGCTGTCTGACTCAAAATCAAAGTTCTCTTTAGAGCAGTGACACCCTAGAGTATTCTATTCAAGTTTCAGTAATAAATACCTCTGAGTTTGTATTTCTGGTTTTGAAGCAGATGAAGCAAACAGATGTTTCAGCATTCTTTTCCATAACATCAGCAAGTTGATTTCAATTGAGTGTTACAATGCTGGCTGCAGTCCTCTTGTGAGCTGTAGCAGGGGGAAAAAAAAGGAAAAAGTTACCAAATTGAGGTGCCGTATTGGTGGGAATATTGTTGAGATAGTTATATAAACACGAATTATGCCAGCCCAGGAAAAAGAGTAGTTAAAGTGGAGTGTGTCTATCATGAGTATAATTGTATCTACTTTTTTTTTTTTTTTAAGCAAAGGTAGAAAAGAAGTTTGCATCACAAAGGGGAAAAACACTAAAGACTTGGAAGGGAAAACACATTCCTTCTGGCATTTTGAGCACTTTACCTCACTGATCAAATATGATCAGTGTGCAGAACAGAGAACAGGTGTAAAATATTTTTAGAAAAACCTTGGCATATACTATAGACCTTATCCTTTTGGTCTGTACTCGCCTCGTGTGTATTTCAGGAATAATTGTAGTGACATAACCCTGTCAAGACAGACTAGCCATTGCTTTTATTTCTTGTTCCTGGATGCTTGAAGTCAGATTCCAGAGGAGCAAGTTAAGGGGGATGATGACATAAAAGCTATTTCCCTCTTAGCCATGGGGTCATGGCTATTTTTAAGTACTTTTTCAGCTCTTTTAGGTTCTTTTTCTCTTCCTAAGCCCTGAGGACCCACCAGGGTTCAGTGTTTCAAGAGCTGGAATTAGGAGCAAGGCAAGAGGCTGAGGTTGATATTGGAACTGATTCAGTGTTTAGAATCCCAGTCTCTTCCTGAATGAATGGATTGTTGTCATACAAAGCTGGATTAAAACATCCCTGATCTCATGGTTTCCCCTTTGCTAGTATGATATGGTCACTGGCTAGACCATGCCACAGACCTCAGCTATTTCTTTTATTTCAGACTATACACATATGCTTCCTTCTGAGCCTCTTCCCTCTTTTTTTCCTTTCTTTACCTCCTATTACTACTCCCTCCTCAAAAAAAAAAAAAAAAAAAAAAAAAAACAATCATCAAAGGGTCAGATACCAAGTCCTATTTTATTAGTTCTTAGTCTGGGATCTGTGAACTTATTTAATATTTTTATAACTGAATGTCAATATTATTAGCTTCCTTTGTAATCTTATGTATTTTATTTTCTCCTTTAAAATATAATTCTGAGAAGGGATCAAAAGACTTCCCCAGACTGCCAAAAGAGTAAGGACCCTTGCAAATGGTGTGGCTTGGTACCTCTTCTGCTCAAGCAGGTCATCTTGCCATTATTCTCCATCCTCTTATGATCCCTTTTAAAGAGAATTTGTCTTTGTGGAACAATACCTATTTTAGACCTTCATAGTCATTCTGGCCCTGGCACATTTTCTCCCATTGCTTGATACTTTTCTAATTCCAGGAAATATTGATGGGGACTACTAAGACACTTCAATGAAAAGCCAAAGTTACCAGGAATCCTTTGCCAGCTTCTCTAGAAATCAAGGGGTGACTGAGGCTCTTTGAAAAAAAACTTTTAAGAGCTTCTAAATTCTTCTACAAACAACAAAAACAAATATACAATTGGAAAATTTAGAATTGTGTTCTTTAAATTTTAGAAAGGATGATGATAATAGATGGGGGACAGAATTTTATTTTTCTTATTTGAGAATATTCTAATTTCCTTTTTTAATGATAATCTGGCTGGCAGATAATATGACTTTTTAAAAAATTTTTTTCATTAAATATTTCTCAATTATATGTCAAAAAAAATTTTATTATTTTAAAAAAATTTAGTTCCAAATTCTCTCCCTCCAACTTGGCCCTCCTTCCTCCTTAAGAAGGCAAGTAATTTGGCATCTATCATACATGTGAAGTCACACAAAACATATTACCATATTAGGCAAAAGAAAAATATGAAATAAAATTAAGCTTTAAAAAAGTATGCATCCAGAGTTTATCAGTTCTCTGAAGGGAAATTTCCATCATGTTATTCAGTCATATTTAACTCTTTATGACCTGATGGACTGTATCACACCAATACTGTCCATGAAGTTTTCTTGGCAAGGACAGTGGAGAGGTTTGCCATTTCCCTCTCCAGCAGATTATGGCAAGCAAAAGTTAAGTGACTTGCCCAGGGCCACATAGCTAGTATGTGTCTGAGATCAGAATTAAACTTGGATCTTCCTAACTCCAAATCTAACTTATCTATGGAGCCATCTAGCTACCCCCTTTTGCCATTGGGCCCTTTGGAATTGTCTCAGGTCATTGCCTTGATCAGAGTAGCTATCTTTCACAATTGGCTCATCCTTACAAAAAGCTGTTACTGTGTACAATGTTCCCCTGGTTCTGCTCACTTCACTTTGTATGAGGTCATATTAGTCCTCTCAGGTTTTTCTGTAACTATGCTGCTCATCATTTCTTATAGCATATATAGTATACTACCCCAGTCATGTAAGACAACTTGTTTAGCCATCACCCAATTGATGGGCATCCCCTTGATTTCTAATTATTTGCTACCACACACACACACAAAAAAAAGAGCTGCTCTATATTTTTGTACAAACAAATCCTTTTCCCTTTTCTTAGAAATCTTTAGGATACATACTTAGTAGTATTATTGCCTGGTCAAAGGGCATGCACATTCATGCACATTTTTATAATCCTTTGGACATAATTCCAAATTCTTCTCCAGAATGGTTGGACTAGTTCACAACTTCACCAACAATGCCTACATATCCCAATTTTTCCACATCCCTTCCAGCATTTGTTACTTTCCTTTTCTGTTATGTTAGCCAATCTGATTAGGTGTGAAGTGATATATCAGAGTTGTTTTAATCTACATTTCTCTAATTAATATTGATTTGAAGCATTTTTCATGGGAATATAAATAGTGTATATTTAGCTTGCGAGTGAAGTTAGAGGTAGCATGGTTCAGTTGAAGCAACATTTGAGGTCTTTGAGAGCAGAGACTGTTTTTTGCCTTTCCTTATATCTGCAGTACTTCACACCGTGCCTGGCACACCGTAAGTACTGAATGTTTGTTGACTAATAGCCTCAGTCTTCTGCATAGTAGTAGGCATTGCAGGTATGGGCCTGTGGGACTCCAACCTTTCTCCTGAGAGAATTAGGGAGTCATGGGGAATAGTAGTAGTCTGGGACATAGCCATTGTAAGGTTGCCTATCTCAACAAGAACATTCTTTCTAAACTGGATTGTTTGAGGGGTAGCTCTGAGGCAAAAGTCACAGGGGGTTAACATCTTCTCTTGGGATGTGTAACCACTTTCTTTAAATGCATGTTATTTTAACAATCTTGACAGCAAGGTCTTAGAGAACCTTAAAGGTAGCTCAGTGGCCTAGTGGATAGAGTACTGGGCCTGGAGTCAAGAAGACCTAATTTCAAATACAGATTCAGACATTTACTAGCTGAGTGACTTCCCAGCAAGTCTATTAATCTCTGTCAGCCTCAGTTTCCTCATTGGAAACTTTCCATTTCCTGAGTTACTATATGTAAAATGAGGATAAAAATAGCACCTATTTACAAGGTGTCATCAGAATCAATGGAATATTTGTAAAGCATTTAGCAGAGTGCCTGGTACATAGTAAGCATTTAATAAATGCCCCCTACTTAGGTTGGGAAGGAAAGGAAGATTGGCATACATCTTGACAACTCATTTGGATATGTCTGCCTTATAGGAGAATGAGTTTTGATTGCTCGTGTATAGATTATCTGAAGCAAATTTTTAATCTGTGGCTCTTCATGGTGATTTAACAACATACTTAGGGGACTATACACTCACTTAAATGATTGTGCTAAATGGAGTTGAGAAAGAGAGTCTACTGTAAAATCATGAAGTGTCTGTACTCCAGAGTAAAACACAGTAATGGTTTAAGTGATACATAGTTTTCAAAAAATCATCCATGCTACTGCTCTTTGGACAATTAAATAAATTATTTTGAGAAATATGTAGAGAGTTCAATGACTCAAATTTTTTGATGGAGATTGACACTAGAAGCAGAACATAATGGTTTGCTATTAAATAACACATATTGCAACCATTGAAGTTTATTGGATGCCTGTTGTGCATAAGGCGCTGCACAGATTAAAATATTTATAATCTATAACCTTGGGGGTGAGATAACTCATATATATATATATATATATAATACAAAATTGAATGTGGAAAGGTGACATTAAGGTAGGCATGAAGTGCTATTGGAGTACGAATATAGGGCTATGGAAATTACCTCTGGTTGAGATAATTGGGGAAAGCCTTATGTAGGAAATGACATTTTAACTGGGCAGGATTTTTTTTTCATGTAAAAAAATGTATTAATGCCATTTTTGATACTACATTCATTTTTGAATATATCTTTTCCCTGTTCCATATTCATGGAATCATCCCTGACAACAAAAATTCAAAAAGAGGAAAATGGGGCAGCTAGGTGATTCAGTGGATAGAGAACCAGGCGTGAAGTTGGGAAGTCCTGGGTTCAAATTTGACCTCAGAAACTTCCTAGCTATATTACCATAGACAAGTCACTTAACCTCCATTGCCTAGTCCTTACTGCTCTTCTGCATTAGAATCAGCATAGTATGGATTCTAAGATGAAAGGTAAGGGTTTAAAAGAGAGAGAGAGAGAGAGAGAGAGAGAGAGAGAGAGAGAGAGAGAGAGAGAGAGAGAGAGAGAGAGAGAGAGAAAGAGAAAAGAAAACAGTTTAGCAAAACTAATCATGGCTAATATTTTATGTAACACTCCATCCCATGTGCTCACAATTGGGCTCACCAGAGGATGACTACTCTTCAGGGTTCAAAAGTACTCCATGAGTCCACAATCCTGAAACATGGTTCACAAACCCCTACCATATACTTACAAAGGTTAATAGCCAGTGGACATAATTAGTTCATAGATAAAGCATTTACTAAAATGGCATCAGTACCTTCCCTCCATAAACACAGTGTCAGCAAGAGAAATGGGAGCATACATAGAGTACAATAGTCACAAAGACAACAGATGCCTTCAATACCTCAGGGCCCTTGTGTTCTTTCTCCTATTGTGATACCTTTTTTGTTTTTTAAACCCTTACCTTCTGCTTTAGAACCATTAGTTCTAAGTCAGAAGAATAGTAAAGGCTAGGCAAATAGGGGTAAAATGACTTACCCATGGTCACATAACTAGGAAATGTCTGAGGACAGATTTGAACCTGGGACCTCCCCTCTCTAGCCCTGATTCTCAATCCATTGAGCCACCTTGCTGCCCCATATGATATCTTCTTGCTGCTTATCTCAGGGAATAACATCTCTACTAGGCAGATTACTCAGCTAAACTCCCTGGGCTTGCTTCTCTCTGCAACTTAACTCTTAATGAACAAGACTTAATTTCCCCTTAAATCTTTTCCCTGCTGCCAGGGGTTACACTTCTTGGAGCCATTTCCCCTGACTTTCTACCTACTAATATGGTGTCTCCTATAGAGCAAGTATTTTGATTGGAGTTTTCTATGATCAGTGGGGGTAGTGAAGAGAAGTTTAAGAGTCATTCTCTGATTATAAAACTCTTATCTGCCCTTTTCTCTAATATCTCAACTGAATTGGGTAGGAGAAACCATCTCCTATTATATATTCAATATTCCGTGTGATGGAATTGATTGAGAGAGGCAGAGATAAAGAAGCAATCAGAGAAGGGCATATTCTAGGTAGAAGAAGTAGCATGAGGACAAAGACCCAGAGTTGGTAAAAGAAATCAGTAGAATTTTACTAATCTACAATGTGTGCAAAGTGTCTGTGCTAAATTAGTGATGAGGAGATCAGAGAATTTAGAAGAGATATGGATCCTGCCCTCATGGGGTTTATGGTCCAATAGAGAAATATGCATGCGCACAATAATGCAAAATCCAGCACAAGCACATTTTAGTTGGGGTTTAACAGGTTTAGGGAGGGACTAAGAGGAAGGACATTCCAGATGGAAGGAGCAGTGTTAGGTGAGACATAAAGGCAGTAAAGTACAGGGTGTGTAGGGAAAATGGTAGTCATTTTTGTATTTGTATCCCCTGAGTGCATGGGAGATGAACAATGCTTGTTGAATGGTGGCAAAATACTCCATTTTGAAGAAATATGAAACATAGCTAGAAAAAAAATATAATGGCACTAGGCAAAAAGAATCTGAACTTTACTCTGTGGGCAATAGGGAAACACCCAGCCTTAGTCTTTGGCCCCTGACTCAGTCCCACATTTGGCCTCTATCTTTGCCCCATGACCTTCCTCAGTATTCTGGAACAAACCTACTTCACACTACCTCCTCCTACTTCTTGACTACATTCCCATAGGCCTTATTTCTGTTGTGAGATGAGTCTCCTGGGTGTTGTAGGATACAACATTCTTCCTGCCACAAGGTCAGTCTTCAAAGTAGGGCCTTGAACAGTGTAATCACCTCCCTCTAATCACTGATAATCTGCTAGGATTTATTCCTCAATGACTAGAACACTCCTACCCCTTCAAATACTTCCCATCCCAGTGTGACTCTTAATCTCTGGTTGCCAATGTACAAGCCCCATTTTCCCATCCAAGTGTTTACTCATCATTTCTCCCATCTTAACTCCTTCCTCTCTACTTACCCCCAAATGTTTTTGCAGCAGATCTACTTGTCCCTTCTACTGTATACTTCGGAATTTCTGCTCTAACCATTACTCAACTTGGTTTAATCTTAAATTATTACTTTCCTTACTTCTTGCATCTTCTACCACTCACTGAGACCTGGCTGTCCTGATGGATGGATAACATGGCATCAGCAACTACTCTCCAAAGTACTGCTTTCGCTTTTTATCAAAATTTCATTGGTCTTTGTGGGGCAGTTGGAATACTTTTTGCTTACTATTCATTTCTGCTTCCAGATTCTCCCTCTGTCATTATCACTCAGCAACCTCTCCTTCTTTGATATTCACAATATTTGAATTTATCACCCAATCTGGATCCTGTTACCTATTATCTATTGATTTCCAGGACATTCTCCTTCCTTTTTCAATGGGTTCAGTGATTGGTTCATAGTCTTTTTCTCCACCCTGAGATGGCCATGCATATTGTTATTCCCTCAAATGCCCTAACTTCCCAATTTTTCTTTTCTTTTTTTTTTTAAACCCTTTCCTTCCATCTTAGAATCAATACTGTGTGTTGGTTTCAAGGCAGAAGAGTGGTAAGGGCTAGGCAATGGGGTTAAGTGACTTACCCAGAAGCACATAGCTAGGAAGTATCTGAGGCCAGATTTGAACTAAGAAACTCTCATTTCTACGCCTGGCTCTCCATCCATTGAGCCACCTAGTTATCCCCCCAGTTTTACAATCTACTACTCAGCTACCATGAACTATTCCTCCTCTCCACTTCAATTACACATAGAAATGATTATATCCTTGATCCCAATATGCCATCTCCTGTAAGTTCTACTTCCATGCTCATGAACTCTGAAATTCCTTTTCCTTATGCCTTCTAACTCCTCTCTTTGTTCTTCATCCTCACTGTGACCTCCAAAGACTTCACCCTCTGTTTTTTTCCCCACAGGCCATTACCCCTACATGGATTATATTATCTTTCCTTCCCTCTCTTGACCTTTTGGTGAATAAATTCAGCTCTATACTAGCTTCCACACTTATATCCCTTGCCCCCTTTTCCTATTACAAGTCACACCTTGACAAACCCCATTTCTGAATTATCTCCATCTACTACCTTTGTTCTTATTCTTATGCTACTGAACAGAGCTGGAGAAAAATCACAAAACTGGATCCATTACAAATTTACATAATCTCAATTTACTTGCCCTTACTACAGCAATACAATTGATTACACCTTCTTAATCAATTCATTATACCATTCACTACAGTCTCTGTTCCAGATCTGTTCATCCTCCATCAAGTCTTCCACAATATCCCTTCTTCCCCCTCTCAGTTGAGGACCTCACCTGATATTTCATCGAAAAACTTGAGGCCATTCACCAAGAGCTCTCTTTTTCTCCTCTTCCTCATCTGACATCTCTCAAACATCACTTTACTATCTCCTCCTTTACTCTGGTCTCAGATATCTGGTCTCTTTATCAAAATTAAAACTGATACATGTACCATTTTCCACTTTTCTCCAGTAAATTGCCCTCACTATTGTTCCTACTCTCTCTTCTTTAGTCTTCAATCTCTCCCTGTCTACTGGCTCCTTCCCTATTAACTAAAATATGGCCATGTCTCCCCCATCCTTAGAAAAATTTATTTTGTCCTTATTTTCATCTTTTTCATTTGTTGAGATCTCACACAAAAGGTTGAAATGTAATTTTATTTAATGCAAATCTCAAATCATTAAAATAAAATTCAAATTAGTAAGCACCAAATGAAATACTTGACAATATTATGATAAATGACCAAACCTTTTAACTAAGTCAACAAAAAATTATAATTCCTAAACAACAATCAAGGTCAGAAGTTAGGAAAGAGATTTTTTTAAGCTAATTATTTATCTAAGGTAGTTTATAGTTTATATCTCTCTGTCCCTCTGTCACCAAACCTTATCACATCATATCTGAACTATAACAAAAACTTTCTTTTTGGTCTCCGTCTCAAATCTTCTCTTGTTCTAATTGACCCTAAACACAGCTGCCAAAATGATTTTTTTCTTTCTTTTTTTTAAACCCTTACTTTCTGTCCTAGAATCAAAACTATGTATTGGTTTTAAGGTAGCAGAGCAGCAAGGATTAGAAAACTGGGATTAAGTGACTTGCTATGGGACACACGGTTAGGAAGTGTCTGAGGTCAGGTTTGAAACTGGAACCTCCTATCTCTAGGCCTGCCTGGCTTTCTATCCATTAAACCACCTAGCTGGCCCCAGAGTGATTTTTCTAAAGTATATCACCTCTCTGCTCCTACTCAATAAAATCCGATGTTTGCCCATTACCTCCAGGATAGAAAATAAAGTGCCATATTTGGCATTTAAAACCCCTTTTTAACCTAAAGAACCTTCCTAAATACCTTTCCAATCTTGTTACTTTTTGTTCCATATTCTACAGTCCAGTTATACTGACCTATTTGCTATTCTTCAAATATGGAATTCCATTTAGAGTGTGCATATTTTGTATTGGTTATTCCCAGTGCCTGATGTTGTTCTCCCTCCTCGCCTCTGCCTCTAGGCTTCTCTGGCTTCCTTCAAGACTATCTCTGCAGGGGGCAGTTAGGTGGCTCAGTGGACAGAGATCCAGACCTAGAGATGGGAGGACCTGGTGTCAAATCCAGCCTCAGATACTTCCTAGATGTGTGACCATTGACAACTCTATTACCCCAATTGCCTAGTATCAATTCTAAGACAGAAGGTAAGGGTTTACAAAAATTACAGTTGGGGAAGAGAGGTGGGAATGCCTTTTAGGAGATGATTTCCAGGCATCCAGGCCAGTTTTAATTAGGACTTTATTATAGAATTTGTCATGGGAACAGAGAAGGACCATGGATGCTTGTGATATTGCAGAGTTGGAATCAATATTATATAATTGGTTACAAGAGAAGAATGGGAGATAGTCAAAGATCAGAATAGATTCATAAAATTTAGATATAGAAGAGGGTTTATAAATGTTCTAATTTAACCCTCTCATTTTACAGATAAGGAGATAGGTGCAAAGACATGAAGTGATTTGTCCATAGTCATAAAACCAATAAATACCTGAGGAAGGATTCAAACACAGGTCCCTTCTGACTTCAAGCCCAACTTCTTTTTCACATATATTTCCTTTCCCTTCCTAGCAAGATCAATTTGCGATATGTTTGGGGGTTGGGTTTTTTGAGGTACCGGTGGAATATCCAAGTGGATATAACCTGTAGACAGTTAGAAATGTGGGTCTCAAGTTCAGGAGAAACCTCAGACCTTAGTTGTATACACAGAAGCTGTGGTTAAGCCACCAGAGTGAAGAGCTGTACAGAAAATAGAGAGGAAAAATATGAACTGCCAAGGGCAGAACCTAGGAAAAACACCCTCATAAAGGGGTTAGTAGATGAGCAACTAGAGAATGGCCCAGTTTTCCCAACCAGGTTTTTCATAGGAAATAATTCAGTCTTTGTTTTTCCCCCCCAAGAATGAAACCTATCCTGGAAAAGTACACAGACCCCGCAGAGAGCAGAGAATGAACAAGAAGAGTTGCTGCAAGAGCAACTTCTTTATTTCTCTAGAGAAACTGTGTTTGGGATTCTCTTGCCTCAGACTGAGGATGATGGGGATGGGACAGTACTTCATAAATTTATTCCCCAAACCCTAGGGGGAAAGTAAAAACCAGTCTTAAGTCCAAATTCTAGGTGTAAAGATGGATTATCCAACTACAAACACAGCAGCTGTTTGGTTTTTGATTTTTTTGTTTTGTTTTTTTTCAAAAAGTATCTGATGTAATCTGTTAACACTGGTTTCCATATAGGTAGGGCATCTAGATAAGGAGGAAACTGAGACCTAGACCGAATAGTAGAGAAAGTATTAGATTGTTTTCTCTTTTATTTGCTAGATTTTGGCACTGTAGCAAGCCACTGAGCTTCTCTGGGAAAAAAGTTTGGAAGGGATACATTTCATCTAGCTGATCTCTGCACAGGGTTTTCAGGATTGAATCCAAGACTTACTTCCTTCTTTCCCTATTGTCTCTGACCTAGCACATTTATGGATAGCATGTCTTCGCAGAGCTCATGCTAGTCCCTCTTTTTGTTGTTGTTCAGCTTGCCTTTTGGTGGCCTTTTGGAGACCTTCCAGGCTGAATGTAAAACAAATCAGAGACACAAGGGTCAGAGGGAAAGCTTTGTGTGGGTCCAAGCCAGAAATCACGAGTCACAAACAGCCACTCACTCAGGCTTCCCAATAACAAGAGGTTGCCCTACCCTAACCTCCCCTTTTGCCTCCCTCTGCTGCTGTCCATTCGGTCACCCACTGAAAATACCAGGCAGACTGGCCAGCATTCCTCATGTGACCTGGGCATGGTAGTAGCAGTACCAACTGTTCTACTTTGGCACTGGGGTAGAAATCAGAGCAGGGGTTGGCCCTGTGCCCCATGCCAACCTCACCAGCAAGGACAAAATGATCAAGCAACTGCTGCAGTGAGCAAAACAAGGATGTTCCTGGCCACTGACATCTCCAGGTTTGGTGGCTGCTTGGAAGGCTATCTAGAGTTCACAAAACATCAACATTCCTCCTTAAACCTCACCTGCCTGCCTCCTGCGTCAAGAAAAGCTGATAAGTTGAACTATAGCTGGAAACACATGAGATTACTTGCTCTAATTGCAAAAAAAAAAAAATTGTTTTTTGGCATCATGAGAATATACCCAGCCAGCTCCTGGGTACCTTGGACACAACTTGGTATATACCTAATGGTCAATGCAGTAAACATGAGAAAAGCTACGATGGGGGCAGCTAGGTGACACAGTAGATAGAGCACCAAGCTTGGAGTCAGGAGGGCCTTGGTTCAAATCTGGTTTCAAACACTTCCTAGCTTTGTGATCCTGTCACTTAGCCCCATTTGCCTATCCCTTGCCCTTCTATCTTAAGAGTTGTTACTAAGATAGAAAGTAAGTGTTAAAAAAACAAACCTACTGTGTTCTGAACACTGCGTTAGACAATGAATGAAATAAAAAGATAAGCATAGGATCTGAGCCTTCATCTGTAAAATGATGTTGGATCTCATCATCTCTAAGGTCTCTTCCATCTCAGAATCTACAATCCTTTGAAAGATGCAAACAAGTAGGGAGAAATAATGCTTGTGTTCCATTTTGTATGAGTTATTTGTTTTAGAGCCACATGAACAGTGATAGGAGAGGATATTTTTCTCCCTCCCCCCCATCAAAATAAATGGGGGAGACTGAATCTTGCTTAGTCATTTCCGATGGTGGGGGTAGAGAGGAAAATCAGGGTAAACTTCCTAGAAGAGATGGTATTTGAACTAGACCTTGAAAGATGGCTAGGATTTCAACAGGGAGACATCCTCAAGAGAACAGAAATGGAAAAGCATAAAGACTGCTTAGAAGTGGTCGGGTGTGACTGCCACATGGAGTAAAGGGTAGTGAGTAGGGTGAGAAGTCTGTATAGGTAAAACAGTACCAGACTGAAGAAGGCTTTGAATAAATACCAAACTAAGGAGTTTGTGTGTCCTCAGGCAAGTCATTTCATTTACTTGAACCTCAGTTTCCTTACCTGCAAACCAGAAGACTGGACTAGATCTTCTAAATTCTATGAGCCAGCTCTACCCCCTAAACCCCAGGTACTGCCCTCCCTGTATCTACCTATGCCTGGGACTGACCTCCTTTGATGTAGGACATAGGAACATTGCCCAGGAAATAAGGGACTACTAAAGAGTTTTAATTAGAGGTGTGACATGATCAGATCATAGATTTAGAGCTGAAAGGGAACTTGGAAGTCATCTATTCCAAGCCCTCTCATTTTACAGCTAGAATGGAAGCTCTGTGAAAACAAGGACTGCTTTTCATTTTGTCTTTGTAGCTCCAGCACCCAGCAGTGTGCCTTTTCACGAAGCAAGACATTTCATAAATGCTAATTGGATTGGATCACACATGTGGAACTTGAAACCCAGAAGGACTAAGGGACTTATTTGCCCAAGGTCACTCGGGGAGTAAGTGGCAAAGCTGGGATTTGAACCCGGGTCCTCTGAGTCCAAATCTGGTACTCATAACAACAACAATAACATTTATGTAATGCTTTAAGATTTTGTCCTTTTACATATGCTATCTCATTCGATCTTCATAAAAACCTGTAAGATAGGTGCTATTATTATCCCTACTTATATCAGATGAAGGGCAGCTAAATTGGGACAGTGGATAGAGTACCAGGCCTGGAGTCAAGAAGACTCATTTTCAGGAGTTCAAACCTAGCCTCAGACAATTTACTAGCTATGTGACCTTGGGCAAGTCACTAGATCCTGAATACCTCAGTTTTCTCATTTGTGAAAGTATTTAGAGAATTAAATAGCAAACCACACTTTGCCAAGAAAACCCCAAATGGGGTTGTGAAGAGTCTGACACAGGGCTTGGAGTCAGGAGGACCTGAATTCAAATCTGAGCTGAGACACTTTCTAGCTGTGTGACCCTGGGCAAGTTGCTTTACCCCATGTATTAAGGTTGTTACTAAGACAGAAAACGAGGGTGTTTTGTTTTTTAAAGATTCAGACATGATCTTCCTGACTCCAAATACAAGACTCTATCCCCTGTGCCCCCAGCTGCCTCACATTCTATGCATAGGGTTTTGTGTAATCTCATTTGACCTTCATACAACCCTGTGGTATACATAGTGCAAACATTATTCTTCCTTTTTAACAGATGAAGAAACTGAGAGAAGCTAAAGGGACAAGTTCAAGGTTGCACAGTGAGTGCAGAGCAAGAAATGGAAGGGAAGAAAAGAGATGGAAATGTATCTAGGTATTCTTGTGCCCGAGGATTGGCATAGGAGCTATTCCTTATGCCTTTAGCCAGTCATTCCAAAGGCCCCATGGGACTTAAGCCTGTGAAGAAGTCCCCAGTGACCCCAGATTCTTCATGGCCTCAGATGGATAAAGGATACCCTCTGGTAAGTAGGGTGGAGTTAAAGCTCTTGCTATTACTGTAAGCAAGTCAGCTTGTGGTTTCCCCAGTGAGCTTGGAACTCCATCCTTTAATACCCAGTTTTCTTCCTGCCAGGTTCACAGGATGAAGCAAGAACGAAATTATTGACTGTGGTCTTCTTTTGTGGTGAACTAAACAATTATTGATTATCCCTGATCTTTGAGATTACCTTCATTTTTGTTCCTTATTTCCCTTTGGGGAACAGAAAGGGTAACAGGCCTGGCCATCGGGGTTTTGAATGCTCTGAACCCTGACATAGTTGGAGAAGAGGGCCAAGAAATGTCCTTCTGATCTTTATCAAGGTATTGTTTCATATCATCATTACCCACATCGGTTCCATTCATCTGTGCCTGCCACATTTGATCATGGTACTTGCGAAACTACCTTTTTTTATTTCAGATTGTGGACAGACTTAGACCAACCCTTGCTCCCATCCCATAATCCACTTTCAGGGGGAAAAAAGACTTTATATTTTGCCTTATTTTATTGTTTGTGGAATTTTAGGATAATGCTCCTTCTCTTCCCTCCTTAGTCCACATATCTTTTATTTAAATATTCCTCACCCCCAAGCAAGGCATTTATTAAAAATAATTTTTAAAAAATATAGTTCATGTTTGTAAAGTATTTTAAAGTTTGACAACACAGCATTTCCTCTAAGTTCACTCACTGATAGGTTGGGTCTCCAGAGGGGCATCTGTCACCTTTGGTTCTAGAAGTAGCCCTTTGATTGATTTTCCTACTTTCAAATGCTGTAGCCCAAGAGCCCTAGTAGTGTGCTTCCATTAGCAATCAACTAATAGACTCCATTCCTAACAAAGACAATTTACTCAAATGGCGAGCAAGAACAGTAGTTCCAAAGCATTTCCCCTCAAACTTGGGGGTGCACTCTCCCATTCTGTGCTATGGAGAGCAAGTGTGAACTTACAATGGTAGTGATACACACCTAGACAACTCATAATTCTGGAACTTCAGGGCATCAAGTTCCTTTTTCTCTGTAGCATCCCCATGAAGGTCATTGTAAGTTGTGATATTTTTGATGGATGAGGTCACTCCACTGTCTTATCTCAGGGTATGGCATCTTCTCTGAATGAGGGACTCATTTGGGCTTACTCTTCAAGAAGAAGGTTGATCCACTGTAGGGCTGGGCCAAATAGGTCACTCAACCACTGAATTGGCTCCTCACAAAACATAGTTGCTACCAGACTGGACCAACTAGGTCATCCCCACTAATTGCTGGTTCTTAACAACATTTCTGTTGAATGGGTTACTATACTACTAGGTTACTCTTCAATGGTAACTCTAGCCCCCACTACCTTCAACCTTGCCTTAGCTGAGTATTAGTGTGTTCTTTTCAGTTGGAGTGCTATGAAGCTCTTTCACAAAGGGATGAGACCCTCAGTCTGAAATTGCCAACTACCTCTGAGTCCCTCACGGCCTCTCAGCTCTCAGGTTTGTTACCTCCCAGACAAGTCGTGGGAGATGTATAGCCTTTTTGTTATTTCTTAATTCAAAGAAGGATTCCTTTAGTAAGGGACTCCACCTTTACTTAGGGTCACTAACCATATATATTTCCCATATTCCTGTTGGGGTTTTATGCAAATGAATGGCTGGAGACAAAAGTATGGAAGCAATTTGTGCTCTGGGTCAGGTTCATTGTCTTTTTTGGCCTTTTCTGATACAGTTCAAAACTTCAGACTTCATTTAAAGTGGGGAAAACTTCATGGTCTAAGAAAGTCTCATCTTTTTTATATCATTGTCTGTCTTTGCCCCTTCATGGTCTTAAATTTTACTAAAGTTTATTTATGATTAAAATTATCTCAAGAGACTGATTTGGGGGTAAGAATATGTTTGTTGATTATATCAGGATCATTGACTAGATCAGCATCATAACCAATAAAGTAATAGGTCTCCACGGCTCTCTCTGGGACCAGGGACAACCCGAGATGCCTCAGGCAGTCTAATAAATAGATTTTTAGGAGCCCCTCCTTTGAACATCCCAAGACATCTTTAATTAGTGATAGCTAAATAAGAGGTGGTCAATCAGACCTTCCCCAAACTGACAAGTACAGTTTTGCATGTATGCCATAAAAACTCTTCTCCTCATTTATTAACCAAGTTCTGTTAAAAAAAGGAAGACATTTGTTGGGATTCCCAAGAACAAAGAAAATGCAAAAAGTAACAGACTAGATGGTATCTCTGACCCAGATTCCAGACACAGGAATACAAAATAATTCTCCCTAATATATAGGAATTAATACAGTATAGGAAAAATAAGTTCTCAGAATCTACATTAATCATACCCTTTCCTCCAAGTTATCTTCTTTCAATTACCCTATGACCATGTTGATGAACCTATGGCACGTGTGCCAAAGGAGGCTGCTCCCATCCCATGCTTCATCAAGTTTGGGCATTCAGTCTCTAAAAGGTTCACCATTACTGACCTATGAGGTAGGTAGAGCAAATGGCATTATATCCACTTTGCAGTTTAAAAAACTGAGGCTCATTTTGCAATTCTTATCCATGGTTGCATTGATAGTGTCAGATTCAGGCAAGGAACCCAGATCTTCTTAACCCAAGTCTGGTGACTGCCTTACTATAGTATAATGGAGGGAGAACAGGGGAAACCAATAGACCCTTGATTTTGGTGGATTGCAGATTTAACATCACTCGATGTGATCAAGCCTAAGAAAGCTACTGTGGTCTCAGGCTGCATTTAGAAAGGCACAGTGTCTGAGAATAAAGATAACAGTCCTTCTCTACTCTCCCCTTGCCAGACCACATCTAGGATTTTGCATTCAATTTGGGGCATCACACTTTAGGGAAGACATTGTATGCTGGAGAATATGCAGGGAAGGGCAATCAATATGGTAAAAGGTCTCTGATTAATTAATTAATAATAATAATAATAACAATAGCTAACATCTGTATAGCACTTTCTATGTGCCAGGCACTACACTAAGCTCTTTATAATTATCATTTCATTTAAGGGAAACTAGATAGCACAGTGGAAAGAGCCCCAGGACTGGAGTCAGTAGAGGTTGGATTCAGATCTGAACTCAGACAATTTCTAGCTGTGTGACCCTGAGCAAGTCATTTAATCCTGATTGCCTAGCCCTTACAGACCTCTCTTAGAATTGATACAAAGAAGATAAGGTTTAAAAAACAACAACAACAGTTATTATCTCATTTGATCCTCACAACAACCCTGGGAGGTAGGTGCTATTATTATCCCCATTTTATTGAGAGAGAAACTGAGAACAGGGATTTAGTGACTTGCACAGACTCACACAGTTAGCAAGTGTCTTAAGTGTTTTTGAACCCAGGTCCTTCTGACTCCAGGCCTAGCACTCTGTCCACTGCTCTACCTAGCTACTCCAAAGAAGGAACTGAGAATATTTAGGTTTTGAAAGGGGAAGACTTAAGAGGAGTATGAGAGCTTTCTACAAGTATTTGAAGGGATTAATATCTACATAATTTTAGAAAGGGACAAGACTTTCTCTGCCTGGCCCCAGAGGGCAGAATTAGGAACAATGGGTAGAAATGGAAAAGAGGCAGGTTTAGGCTTGATGTTAGAAAAAAAAACTTGCTCTTAATTAGAGTTGCCCCAAAGCCAGGAGGGACTGCCTCCACAGGTGGTGAGTTCCCTCTCCTTGGAAGTCCTTTAGCAGAGGCTACTTGATCATTTGCCAAGGCATGTTTTAGAGAATTCTCATTCAAACATAGGTTGAATTTATTGGTCCATGATTACTTGTGAACTAGAACTTGTGAACTAGAATCAGAGACCCCTATTTACAGGGCACAAAAGCAGCCGTGTGGTGCAATGGGTAGAGTTCTGGGCTTAGAATCAGGAAGACCCAACCTCATGAGTTCAAATCTGCCCTCAGATACTTCCTAGCTGGGTGACCCAAGGCAAGTCACTTCACCCTGCTTGCCTCCGTTTCTTAATCTATAAAAAATGAGCTGGAGAAGGAAATGGCAAACCATTCCAGTATCTTTGCCAAGAAAACTCCAAATGGGATCATGAAGAGTTGGGCATGACTGAAAAACAACTGAACAAAATGGAAACCAAAAAATTTACTGGGTAGAGGGCTCTTGAAGGACAAGATAGATTCTTATAGTTTGGGTTTTTTTATTATTTTTTTTTTTATTTTAAACCCTTAACTTCTGTGTATTGACTTATATAGATGGAAGAGTGGTAAGGGTAGGCAATGGGGGTCAAGTGACTTGCCCAGGGTCACACAGCCGGGAAGTGTCTGAGGCCGGATTTGAACCTAGGACCTCCTGTCTCTAGGCCTGACTCTCAATCCACTGAGCTACCCAGCTGCCCCCGACAAGATAGATTCTTGCCATCATGGAAGAAGAGAAGGAAGGAGGATGCCAGTTCAGGCAGAATCAACTTAAGCCAGAGCTGGTGGGGCTGGGCACCCCCTGGTGCCAACCTGAGATAGTACAAGTGAGGTCATACAAGCCTAGACTAGAGCAGAGCTGCCTGCCACACTCTACCTTTATCTCATGGCGCTCTAAATAATGAAAAAAACAAACAAAAAAAAAAACAGTAGCTCACGTTTAAGTGATGCTTTATAGTTCCCAAAGTGTTTTAATTTATTATTTTCTTTTTTATTATATATTATTGATAATTAATATACTTATATTAGTACATATATAGTTAATTAATGTGTTATTTCATTTCAGCCTCGTACCAGGTAGAGATTACTCAGTTTGGAATAGTGGAAAGAGCCCTGGATTTTAATTTAGACTTTTGCTCATTGGGTTACCTTGGGTAAACTGAGGCTCTCTGAATATGTTTTCATTTCTTTGTATTGATCCTAAATTGGCCTGGAGGGACCATCCCACAAAACATGTTCAGACTTGTCCTAGGTCTAGCTGACCACACTGGAGCTTTGGGACCTTCTTCTTAGCCATGTGCTGACACAACTCTGAAAGGACTTTGCACTTGAGGATGACAGCCAACTCCAAATAGGTTATGTCTCTGCTAAGAAAGCTTGTGCCAGGACTCCTGGTTTCCTCTTCAATGCTTTTTTCTATTTGGTCTTTGCTAATCTTGGGAGACATGTTTCTATCTGAAGCAGAATGTGTCTAGGCTTAGGTTCTGGGTCTTATTGGATTCTAGCTGAATGGAGGAAGGGAAGGAGTTTTTCTTGACAACATATCAAATTCCCTTTTTTTTAACCCTTACCTTCTATCTTAGAATCAATACTATATATTGGTTCTAAGGCAGAAAAGCCATAAAAGCTAGGCAATGGGGGTCAAGTGACTTGATCAGGATCATACAGCTCGGAAGTATCTGAGGTTGAATTTGAACCCAGGACTTCCTGCCTCTAGGCCTGGCTCTCAATCCACTGAGCTATCCAGCTGCCCCCAACAGATCAAATTCTTGATGGCAAAAGGCCATCCTGGCCACATTCTTGAAGAGGATGGCTACAGAAAAGAGGATTGACCCAAAACTGGAACAAAATTGAGATGTAAAATGTCTAATTAGTAGTCATAGAAATGGCTTTATTCTCTACTGGAGTTTAAGTATCAGCCTCCTTGGCAGATTTTAAAAGTGGTTATAAGTTAAGTTACTGGATTCTATTTTAAGTTGTTCTCTTCATGCATATTATGAGTCTTTTATGTTGAGCATTTTTTCTGTGTAGGAATAAATTACCTGTCCTCTACCAGAATCATATTGTACATTTTTATTCCCTCTTCCCTTTTCAAGGAAATCTTAGATGTGAGCTATAACCTAAGCAACAAACAAAAGGATAGGAGTTTAATAATTCTAAATGTATAAGAAAAAGGGCCCTAGAATACAATGATCCAGGACAATTCTGAGGAACTTGCAACAAAGAATGCTCTCCACCTCCAGAGAAAGAACTGTTGGAGTAGGAATGCAGATGAAAGCATATGACTTATCACTTGTTTATCTGGGTATAGGATTTGGGGTTTTGATTTTATAAGATTACTCAATTATAAAAATGAACAATATGGAAATGTGTTTTGCATGATAATATATGTATAACCCAGATCAAATAGCTTGCCAGCACTAGGTGGGCAAGGAAGGGAAGGGAGAGAGGAAGATAAGTTTGACCATATAACTTGGGAAAACTTGGAAATTTGTTATTACATGTAATTGGTAAAAAGAAAAAAGAAATTTTTAACAAGAAAAAGAAAAAATAAAAGCCCTAACTCATCTCAATAGAGGAAGGCTCACCAGGACTGACCATATCCAAATCACATCACTGGGTAAAGAATAAGGAATGGGTTTAGCATCCCATCCCTCAAGTAGCAGTTTATCCATATCAAACAACAGTTTCTCAAGGTTAGATATAAAATGAAGGAGTTAGACTAGATAATCTATCAGAACTAAATTCCCTTCATACAAATAAAATTAAAACTCAAAGAGGTTAAATCCAGAGTTACTAGTTAGTGCTCAAAACAGGGCTCAAATGCAGGTCTTTTGACTCCAAAATTCTTATTTCCAATTTAATAGAATATCCTTGCCTTCAGGACAAGGATTATTTTGATTTTTATCTTTGAACCCTATTACCCGAGACAGTGCCTTACCCATTTGATAGAAGTTAGATAAAAATTTGCTGAATTGAAATGAACACAGAATAACCCACAGCTTGGTGTAATGGAAGGAATGATGGATTTGGTGTCTGAGAACCTGGGTTCAAGATTAGCCCTGTTGGGGGCAGCTAGGTGGTTCAGTGGATTGAGAACCAAGCCTAGAGAAAGGAGGTCCTGGGTTCAAATCTAGCCTCAGACACTTCCTAGCTATGTGAGCCTGGGCAAGTCATTTAACCCCAGGTGCCTAACCCTTACTGCTCTTCCACTTTAGAACCAATACACTGTATGGGTTCTAAGATGGAAGGTAAGGGATTAAAAAAAAAAAAGACTAGTCTTGCTACTATCTGTATGACTCTCTGGCAAGTCATGAGTCTCAGTTTCTTCAGCTATAAAACAAGGAGATTGACTTAGGTGATCTCTAAATACCCTTCTAGTTCTGACTCTACAATCCTATGACTAATGAGACTTTATAACACTTAGGCCTGCAAGGAGACTAAAATAGTTTAATAAAATTATTGGAATTCACAAATAATAGTGGTTACTAGAAGGTCAGAAAGGAATAAACATTTATATAGCACCTACTACATACCAGGCACTGTGCTATGTATGCACTTTACAAATATCTCATTTGAATCTCACAACAGTCTTGGGAGGCAGGTGCTATTATTATTCCCATTTTACAGTTGAGGAAACTGAGGTACAGTTTACATAATTGCCCACAGTTACACAGCTATTAAATATCTGAGGCTAGATTTGAACTCAGGATTTCCTTTTCTATCCACTGTATCACCTATATACCTCAGGAAAAAAGAAGTTTCCAGAGTGTCCATGTAATACCATCTAGGTATTTGGGATCCTCAGGAGCCCAGACAAGAAGTTAAGATGACACTATAACCAGGCTGCCTCTATAATGCTGAGGCTTGATTGGGCCATCCTGAATTTGATGTGACTCAACAAGTTGGGCACGTTGAAGCTGGAGAGGAAGGGACTGGTCTACAACAGACCTCTTTTTCTAGCTGTCCTCCCCACAAATCAAAGGAAGTTCTACTGTCCTTTCTAAGATTGACAGAGAATGAAATTTTTGTCTATAGAACTTTCTAGGTGTCCTATTGGAGCAGAGGAAAGAGATAAGAGCCAATATACTAGGAGGTAATGGAAAGAGTACTGAGTTTAGAGGCAGGGGACCTAGGTTCAAATACCAGATTTTCCACTTAATATTTGAGTGATCCTAGCCAAGTCTCTGGGTTTTAGGTTCCTTATCTGTTCCCACTGGGGAACAGGTCCATTGCCTTCTGGGGAAGTCAATTAGAGCTCAGTAGACAGATAAGAATTTCGCTTTCAGCCCAGTTATTGGAACTAAAGGATCATGGGGTCATTTAAGGTTGTAAGGGACCTTAGAACCTATTAAATCTAACCCCTCGTTTTACAGCTGAGGAAGCTGAGGTTCAGAGAGATTAACTAACTTGTTGAGGGTCACATAGTTCATAAGTGGCTGAGGAGAGATTTAGACCCTGGGCTTCCTGACCCTATCCAGCATATTGTAGAATTCCTCAACTAAACATAATTTGAGATGAAACTACAACTTACCCCTGAATTAGACTACACATTGGGCTGGGGAGTCGGGCTGTACATAAAGGAAATGGAAACAAGTATATTCCATCCACACACATACCCATCCCATTCCCTCCCTGACTCCCTACCTCATTCCAAGGGATGCCAGTCCGAGGGTTATTCTTTGCACTGACGTATCCTGGAAGAGAGAAGTCACTTGACCCTAGGGCACATACCAGGCTGATGCTACCATCAAGAATAGAACCCAGGAATCCAGGCACCCAATCCTTTGCATTAATCATACATTCCCCAGAATTAAAGATATGAGTCTTTAGACTCTTGGAGAGTGAATTAAGTATCCAAATGATACTGTAACAAGAGGGAAGGAAGAAACAAGGATAGAATAAAGGGCAAGTTAACACAGAGAAAAGGGAAATCCTACTTAGATTAGAAAAATACCACATAACCTTCTTCCTAATTGCTGTTCCCTTACAACTTCTGCCCCCCCACATCAGGCCCCAGTTTGGGCCTTTTGTCATTCATGTACTCTCCCTTCCACCTTAGTCTAGACTCTGCTAACCTCTGGAACTTCCTCTCTAATACACATACACACACACACACACACACACACACACACACACACACACACACACCATGTCTATGTAGGGAGGTATAATTTAGGAATTTCAGGGAGAAGGTGATTTTTTTTTGCAAGCTAGGAAAATGGAATCAAACTAAAGATTGAACGGGAATCTGGTCCTACAATGGAATAGAGCATCCCTGGAATGGAGGATAAAGCCAAGTTGTTTGTGGAATGAATGAATGGAAAAGCATTTATTAAATTCATACTGTATGCTAAATACTAGAGATAAAAATATAAAAGCATAATTTCTACTTTCAAGGAAGTTTCATTCTAGAAGAGGGAAATACACAAAGGACTGATGGCCAGAGAGGGGTACTTTGAGCTGGAAGTTATGAGAAGGGTGAGGTGAGGTTGAGTAGCAAGACTGTGGAGAAGATAACTGGGGTATAGAGACTGAAATCAACCTGAAATTGTGGTTTGGGTTGCCTGAGTCATCGGTAAGGACAGGGGAGCTCAGGACAGACATTCAAGAAATGAAAGGACATGGTTTCTGGAAAGGATGATGAAGAAACAAAGGAATAATTCCTATTCCCTGTGCCTTCTTCCCTGTCTCTTCTTCCCTGTCTCTGACCCAACGAGGGGAAAGCTTGCCCAGGGATTCGATTCATTCAGAGCTAACTCACAGATAGCCAAGGCTAGATCAGACCTCAACAAAAATTATACTTTGATACTAATCCTTGGTGTTAGTATTGGGAGCCTGGAATAAATAAAAGGAATAAGGAGGGGGAGGGAAAAAAACCGCTTCTGTTCTGCAAGGGTTGGTAGGAGGTAGTGTGAGCCCCCTGATTGTTAGGAGAAGAAAACTTGTCCCCATGCCAGGAAGGGAAGGTGGATTATTTCTTATCTGGAGCTGAGGGCTCAGGCAGAAATGAAATCTTTCTTATAGATTAAAGATGGAAGTGGGGCATACTGAGATTGCCTAGATTTGGTGCTCAATTTCTTTATTTTTCCTCTTTGTTTCTCTGTCTCTTCTTTCCTTCCTTCTTTCCTTCCTTCTTTCCTTCCTTCTTTTCTTCTTTCCTTCCTTCCTTCCTTCCCTTGTTTCTTTTTTTCCTTGTTTCTTTCTTTCTTCCCTCTCTTGCCTTCTGTCTTAGAATCAATACTGTGTGTTGGTTCCAAAGCAGAAGAGTGGTAAGGGCTATGCAATGATGGTTGGGTGATTTTGTCCAAGGTCACACATACAGAAAGTGTCTGAAGTCACATTTGAACCCAGGACCCCCTGTCTCTAGACCTAGCTCTCAATCCAATGAGTTATCTAGCTAATCCCCCCACCTCCACCCCAGCCTCAATTTCTCTGAATTTTCCCTCTCTCCTTTGAGCTGAGGAGGAAATAGGTTTTATGTTTGACTGGGTTTTCTAGAGGTCTATGTCAAATATAGAAGAGTTGGGGATAAGGGCATTCTGTGAGTAAAGGAGAGTATCCACAGGTACCCCAGCTTGAGAGCTGTGATTTTGGGCGAAGCATTGGTGAAGATGAGAAAGCGTCAGTCAGTTGTATAGTTTGTTCAGAGCCAGTCTCCTGGCTTTGTCCATTGTCCACCCACTTCTCTTACCCTCCATCACGCACACAAATAGTACTCAGCGACACCTTCTCAGAGGGCAGGAGCTAGGCAGCACTGCCCCCTGCTGTCCAAGCCTCAGCTACCCAGAGCTAGGACAATTCCCAAAACAGGAAGGTGGTGGGAGTTTGGGGTGGATGGTCTCTTTTTAGATGCCAAGACTCGGGACCTTGTTTATACTGAGAAGGTTGGGCAAAGGTCTCCCCTCCCTACCACTCCAGGTTGGGTACAAAGTTCCTGCTGTCCTGGCTGAGGGAGAATGCTAGGTGAAGGATTAGCTGTGTTTGCCACTGGCTTCTTTGTCCACCAGAGGGGCAAAGGCAAGCACTCCAGATGCTGATGGATTATTACTTTCTGGGGCCCTGGAAGAGGGAGGTAGGCACTTCATAGTTCAGAAACAGCGGGGCGCCACAGTAGATAGAAGACTAGATTTCGAGTTAGGAAAAACAAGTGTTCAGATCCTGTCTCAAACACTCACTGCCTGTGTGACACTGGGCAAGTCACTTATGTTCTCAGCCTGATAATTCATGCACAAAAAGGAGATAATAATAGCACCTACCTCCTGTAAGTGGTAGCAATTATTATTCCAGCTGCTTCCCTATTTTGTCATCATATCTTATATATCATTCACCCCAGGGTTGCTGAGAGATTTCTTCTCTCCCATATTTGGAATGGGGTTAAGGAAAATTCCCCATCTCCTTTTCCCATTTCCCTACTTTCTTCTAAGCCCAGTCCTTAGCCAACAAGTTACCAAAATAAATTTTTAAAAAATCAACTAGCCATAACATGATGGTAAAAAGTCAAATGAGTCCTGTGAGGAAGCATGGGTCATCAAATACCTACAATCTAGTGGTAACGCTACCTCACCCTCAGCCCTGGCACTTGCTTTCCCCTGTTAGGAGGTACCCTGGATTCAATATTCAATTTAAGGAATGGATCTGGATTCAAATCATAGCTCAGCTATTTATTTATATGACTTTGGCAAGTAACTTAACCTCTCTAGGCATCAGATTCCTCATCTGTACATTTAAAAATTTGGACCAGATAGACCAGTGGTTACCAAACTTTTTTGGCCTACTGCCCCCTTTCCAGAAAAAATATTACTTAGCCCCCTGGAAATTAAATTTTTTTTTTCATTTTAATAGGAAAGATAAATGCACCTGTGGCCATCACCACCTCCCTGGATCACAGCACCCACTAGGGGGCGGTAGCGCCCACTTTGGGAATCACTGATAGAAGATCTCTACAATCCAGTTCAGTTCTGATCATATGATTTCGGACTGATGTTTTATGTCAGAGCTATGACTCTCCTGGGGCTGGAGGGGCTTTGCCCCAGAGTGCCCTAGGTTCAGAGAGTCTTATAAAGACTTCTAATTCTTCAGCAAAAGAAATAACAGCATTTAGCATAGAGTTCATGAAAGAATTAGTTAAAACAAGTTTACCAGATGGCCCATTTCCTTATCCCAAAAGAGTTCTTCCCCTCTCCCCTAGTAGCAGGCTCTCAGGTAATATCTGCCCATAGTTACAGTTTGAGGGTACATTTTGTGCCACTAACCCCAGGCCTTCAAATTACTAGTTATAATGTTGTACCCTGTTTTTTTGTTTTTGTTTTTGTTTTTTAATTTTAAACCCTTAACTTCTGTGTATTGACTTATAGGTGGAAGATTGGTAAGGGTAGGCAACGGGGGTCAAGTGACTTGCCCAGGGTCACACAGCTGGGAAGTGTCTGAGGCCGGGTTTGAACCTAGGACCTCCTGTCTCTAGGCCTGGCTCTCAATCCACTGAGCTACCCAGCTGCCCCCTGTACCCTGTTTTTTTTTATCCCTGGAATTCATCTCTTTTGAGCTATGGTCTGGCTCCTCTTTTTCCTGGAAAGCCTAAAACAGAGGCCCAGAGACAGCCAAGGCTGGGTCCCTCATTACAACTTGCTGTTCAGTAAGGTATGGATTGTGTGTAATTTTAAGCTGGGAGGTGGGGGAAGAGAAAGAGTTTGGAATCTCACTAAAGTTGAGTGTGTGTACAGTTTAATCCCCCCAAGGGCCAGTGGGATAAAATACAGAATGGGGGTATCATTATCAGTGTTTGTGCTTTTAGAGAGAAAGGAGAAGCGCTAGTCTGTGGCCTTGACTGTGCCCTCTGCTTAGTAGTCTGGTATCCTGGAATTTTGCTTAACATTATAAAGAATGTCATGGTCAGCCCTGAATTTTTCTCCTAGGGTTTTGCCCTAGGGAGAAAAGGGGGAAATCCTCTGGTTTTTCATCCAGATTTAATGTGATCTGATATTCTGGCTCAAGTGATGTAGAAAGGCTCCATGGAATGGCTCTTTCCAGCTAAAGTACAGGGTCTGAAGAGCTAGAGAGAAGCCCATTGTGCCTCATGGTCTTGGTGGCATCTTAAGTAAAATATGGAACATTGCTTCCAGTTCTGACTATTCTCAAAGATTGAGGTACATCTGATCAGATACCCAGCAAACTTAAAACCAGCATCTTCTTGTCTCCTGGTTTCTATGTGTGAACCAAGAGGTCCTTAGAAAGTTACAGGAAGCAGATGAGAATAGCCAGAGAGATATCTCTTAGACCACTTCTTCTTCCTATCACCCTCTTATGATGGGGGCTCATGCCATAAAAAGCTTCATTCCTTTTTGTTGACTTGGATATCTTCCCCAAAGCAGCCTTTGGAAATATCTTCATAATACCAAACCTTGGACAATGTCCAGAAATTCAGACTACTGTTTCTATTCCTTCTCACCCTAGAAAACTGCGAAATGTAAGTTACTTCTGTAAAATTTAAATCAATATCCAATAACTTCAAGTATTACATTTTATAAGATTTATTAATAATCACTTGAAGTAGGAAAAATACAAGGACAAAAGTAAAAGCTGCATAAAGCCAGCTTTCCCAGCCATATCCATGGGAAAAGAGAGTGAGAGGTGGGGCTACACAAAATTTATATCCTCCCTACATTAGCACATAAAGTAAGAAGGAATGTGGGAAGCTGGGAAAGAGAGTTCCTAGGGAGCAGATTTCTAATCATATGCTCCTTTTGCCCAGGTGTGCTCATGCCCCATTGTCTTCTGGGAAAACTCTCAATTCCCTTTGTAGCTTCTGTTCCATCTCACATTGAAAACCTTGGTACAGAGACTAGGAATAAAGGCCCCATAGAGTACTTAGTTACTTTGCTCCTTCCTTTGAAATCCACAAAAATAGAATAATCAGAGATTGTGCAGGTCTTCTACTCTCCTCCATCTAAAATGTGAGGGAAATGCCTAGAGAACTTTATTCATTCTCTACACTATGTTTTCCAGAAAACTGTGCATAAACCCACAGTGTAGTGGCATCACCCAGTGTGTATTTTGGGAGCCCTTCAAGCATCTCATGAGAGAGTCTGGCCACAGACCTATAACAGAAATGCGAGTGGCAATGGAAAAGGGAGCCAAAGAAAGACCTGTCCAATGGGGTATAAAAGCAAGTGGTATGGACTTGGATGTGGGTTCCTGAGCTCTGGCGTCCCATCCAGACCTGATCACATGTAGGCTCCTTGAAGGCAAGGACTATTTCATTTTTTTCCCTGTATCTCCAATGCCTAGTGTGGTGTCTGTGCTTAATAAGTGTTGTTGATTCATTGCCTAGAGTCTAGAGTGCCAGGTACTTTTAGAGATGGAGTGCCAGGCCCTGCTCCCCCCAACCCCCCACATGCTAGGTATGCTACCCCCACCCCCTGCCCTTACCCCACAAGGGGGAGGGAGAAAGTGGTCCCATTGAGCTACTGGGCAAAAGGTTAGGGGATGTGAAAAAATGTCCTCAGGCATGGAGGAGAGGGAGAGGGGAGCAGTTTCACCCACGAGGGGTGGAGGGTCCCTGTGTCTTTCTAGTAACAAACTCTGGTGGAGGAAGGCAGGCATGTGCCCACATGACTGCATCCAATCTTTGGCAGCTGTACCATAAGTTCATAATCACTGCTCTAGACTATGATGATTGCCTGCAAGCTTCAGTATTAGTCCAGCCCTGAGAAGTCAACTCTGCCAAGCCTGAAGGAGAATCTAGCTAAATAGAATAACTTTGTATTCTAAACTCCAACAATATGGGGGTATATCTGAAATGACTGACTCTCTCCATTTCTGTTAGGGATGGTGAGGCATTAAATGGATAATTGACTTAATATTCCTCTAGAATCTCAGGAGAAAGAAGTGTATGGGTGCATAGACTACTTACTACTTTGTTCATTTCCTTGTAATTTTCTTGCTAATCCATTATTAATTAAATGTCTCTTGCTTTTTAGCACTTGTATTATATGATATGGCCTGAATTGTATTGAATTTAATGTTTTCTATTGAATAGAATTGGTGGGTTCAAGTCACATTTTTAATAGATACCCAAAACAATTGGGTACTCCAACAGGACTTTGAATGGTATAGCTAAGAGGAGTGCTAGTCAGTCAGTCAACAAACATTTATTGAGCATCTACCATGTGTTAGGCATGAAAGATATAGAGGAAGGTAAAAGATAGCCCCTACTGTCAAGAAGCTCCCAGACTAATGGGGGACAACATATGAACAACTATAGAGTAAACAGGAAATAATCAACATAGGGAAAGCACCAGAATTAAGAGGTTCCGCTTCCTGTAGAAAGTGGATTTATCACTAGAACTTGAAGGAACCAAGAGAGGCCAGGAGGTGGTGATGAGGAGGGAGAGCATACCAGACACCAGATGTAGCCAGAATTCAGAATCAGGAGATGGAAGGCCTTGTGTAAGGAACAGCAAGGAGACCAGAGTCACTAAATGACTTTGGGGGTTGGGGGAGAAGGTGGGAAGAATGGAAAAGTAGAAGGGGGAGCCAAGTTAAGAAGTGATTTCAAGTGCCAACCAGAAGATTTTATATTCAGTCTTAATGGTGATAGGGAGCCAGTGGAGTTTACTGAGTGGGGAGGGGAGGGGAAAATGGTCAAATCTGTATTTTAGGAAGATGAATTTGGCAGCTGAGTGGAGGATGAGTTGGAACGGGGAGAGATCTGTCAAGGAGATCAGCAACAGACTTTTGCAATAGTCTAGGCATGAGGGGGGCAGCTAGGTGGCCCAGTGGATAGAGAGCCAGGCTTAGAGATGAGAGGTCCTGGGTTCAAATTTGGCTTCAGACAGTTCCTAGTTATGTGACCCTGAGCAAGCCACTTAACCTCCATTGTCCAGCCTTTACTGCTTTTCTGTCTTAGAACCAATATGGAAAGTAAGGGTTTTTAAGGGGTGGTGGTGGGGGGAATAATCTAGGTATGAGTTGGTGAAGGCTTGCACCAGAAAGGGGAAAAGGGGACACAAGTGGGAAATGCTTTAAAGGCAAAATCAACAGGCCTTGATAGTAAGTTGGATATGGGGGATGAAAAATAATGATGAGTTGAGGATAACACCTAGGTTTCAAGTTTGTGTGTTTGGGAAGATGGTGGTGCCTTTGACAATAATAATAAGGAGATTTCAAAAGAGGTGAGGAGAAAGATGGGTTTCATTTTTGGATGTGCTGAGTTTAAGATATCTCCAGTTCAACTTGGAATTGGAGATGTGAGGCAAGAGATTAGGGGAGAAGTTAGATCTGAAGAAGTAGATTTGAGAATCATCAGCAATAGAGATAACTGAATCTCTGAGAGTTGATGAGCGCTGTTCAGTCATTTTTCAGTCGTGTCCCTATTTGGGTTTTTGGCAAAGATGCCAGAATAGTTTGCCGTTTCTTCCTTTTGTTAATTTTACAGATATGAAAACTAAGGTAGAGTTAAGTGACTTGCCTAGGATCACACAGTTAGTAAATGCCTGAGGCCAAATTTGAACTCATCTAGTCTTCCAAGTCTTCCAGACTTTGGGCCTGGTACTCTCTCCAGTGTTCCAACCAGACACTCAAGAGAAGTCATATAGAGGGAAAGGAGAAGGTCTAGACAGAGTATTTGGGGGTGCCCATAGTTAGTATTCATAAATGGGATAAAAATGCAGCAAAGGAAGCAAAAGAAAATCTTGAACACCTCCAAAGTGAGTCACCTTCTTGGGCTCTGAACCCATCCACACCCCAATCACAGCTTGACTATAGCCTTTTGTCAGGTGTTCTGATGCCCAGATGAGTTCCCCAGACAAAATACCTTCTGCCCTTTTAGAGAAAGGGGAGGAATGGAGAGATGGGCCAGAACTCTGTCTCACCTGTTCACAAGATTTCTGGTTAGAACCTATTCAGCAAGAGAGGCAGATGATAAGAATGTCCCTGACAGGTTGGCCCAGGGCAAAATTGTGACATAGGAGAAGTTTATCACATGTGATGTCTTGGCTTCTCTTTGAGAGTTCCTCTCCTTTTTTCTAGACCCTGCACCCAGTGTCCTCAGGCTATTCACTGGAGATCCAATTAAGCTTTTCCTTTGCCCCTTATGACAGGATCTGGTGCTCCAAAAAGGATTCTCCCCATCCCTGCTAAAAAAAAAAACTCCCAAGCCCACAGAGGAAAAGAATTGATTAATTCATAGTGAGGTATAAAGGGTGCTAATGGCTCATATGACCTGCCCCACTCCCTTTCTCTTGTTTTAAAAAAGGATCAGGGTAGCTAGGTGGCAAAGTGGTTAGACAACCAGGCCTGGAGTCAGGAGGGCTGACTTCAAATCTGGCCTCGGGCATTTTGTAGTTGTGTGATCCTGGACAAGTCACTTAACACCCTTTGCTTACCTCTTGCCCTTTTGTCTTAGAGTTGTTACTAAAACAACAACAACACAAAAAGGGTTTAAAATAATATGAAGAGGTAGCCAAATAAATGGGGAGGCTATGATGTATAGTAAGTGATAAAAATGCAGTCCTGAGATTCCAGAGCATGGAGGCCCAGAGTTTGGGCATTTGCCAAAGCATCGTTCTAGGGACTCCAGGCAGACCTGACCTCTCTACAGTTCTCAGACCCAGGCACTCTATACATCTTATCTCCCTGAAGTCTATCGACTGAATGAGTAACCTCTTTGAATGGTCATTCGTCTGTCCAGATAAAACAGATCATTCCTTCCTTTCAGTGTTATTGGTGATACCAAGAGCCTAGGGACAACTAGAGAAAAAACTCTTTGTTAATGCTTTATTGCCAAAAAGGGAAACAGATTAAGCCTTTGGCAGCCTTCTCTCCCATTCCAAAGTGACCACAGCAACATAGTCTACCTTTTCTGCCCTCAAACCAAGCAGCAAGAACAGGCATAACTATTTCAATCTTTTTATTATACTTTCTCCAGACACTCAGGAAAGACACAGAAACTCCCCACAGCGACCCTCTTGCTTCATTAGGGTCTTAGGTCTTACCCTCTGTGTTCTCCTGATGTAGGGCAAAGGGGTGAGGGGAGTGTTGAAAAGAGGGGCGGGGGTGTGATCTGTTCACTTAAAAGTGTTCCACTATTCATCTTTGTGTTGTTTACGGTTACAGCAGAGGGAAACGAAGGCAGAGGGCCTGATGAGACAGGAGGTATGAGGTAAGGAACAAGTGGTCACTTCATTTGGTGTGCTGCCTTGGAAAAATCACATGATGGGGTCGATCAATCAAGTCATCTCGTGATGACGGGCCATGATAAATCACCTGAGGTCCTCACTTCTAGGCCTCAGATGCCTTCCCCATAAAGTGACCTACCATGATTTCTGAAGTCCTTCTTAGATCTAACTTCTGTTGATTCCTGTTCTAATCTCAAATCCTCAATCAACCAATCAACAATCGATGAACCAAACATTTATTAAGCATCTACTGGGAAGTCAGGCTCTCACGGCTAATGCCTTTGGACAAAGTTTCTCAGGGTCTCAGTTTTTCTCTGATTGGAGCAGCTTCTCACACCTAATGTCCTTCTGACTCCCAACTTAACCACCAGATGGTAGGAGTGAGCAACGTTTCTATCCCTTGGAAGATGCTGATTCCTCTTTTACTTCCTCCTCCCTTCATTTTCTCTCCCACATCTTTATCTAGAAATGGATTTTGTCTCCCATGTCATTTACACAGTAGGGAAGCAAAATGGCTCCTGCTCTTGACATTTTCAGAAGCTCTATGAGTGAGTGAGTGAGTGAGTGAGTGAGAGAGAGTGTGTGTGTGTGTGTGTGTGTGTGTGTGTAGATATCAAAGGGGGGGCGGGAGGGGGCATTGCTACATCCAGGTAATAGCTAAATCATGGGCACCTGGGAACACCCAAGCATTCACACTGAGATGCTAGAATCTGGACAAAGGAATTTCTGTCCCATTTATGTTTCTAACCGAGCAAGCTATTGGAGAGATGCCCAAGCTTTCATCCAGAAAATCGGGACGTCTATTCAAAGACTCCTGCTAGAGAGAAAAGGAGGAAATTGCATGCCTCAGTTTCCCTACCTATGGAATGAAACCAAAAAATGATATCCCAAAGGGAAGTCTCCAAGAATTGACTCTGATATATATATACCCCTGGATCTGTGCCTGGAATGGGATGGGATGAAATGAGGATAGTGTTTCTCAGCCTGCTATATCCAGGCAGGGGACTTCCCCAACCGGGAACCTGCGCCAACACAGGGCTGATAACCCAGTAACTAAAACATGGCATTATCTTTAAAATAAGGCTATGTCCTAGAGTTCCCCCAGGCTCCATTTTGGGGTTTTAGGCTTTGCATGGATGGGCTGGATGGGTGTCCTGTAGACCCTGTAAGAATTAGTTTTGCTGGTATTGGTGTAACTCTGGGGGAGCCTTGGAGAGAGAGTACAGGAATGGAGCTCTTCCTAAGCTGGATAATGGGGTGATGGACATCAGAAACTAAACAACAGGCCCTTTTGCCCTGCCTCTGCTAGAGATTTCTTGGGTGGTGTTTACCTTTCCTTCAGGGATGCAATGAGAAATGGGACAGAACAGAACTGGGTCTGCTTCCCCAGCTCTCTCTAGCAGCCAAGTTGAAGGGAAACGTACCCTGTTGCTGTCTTTGTAACATTAAGCACCCCAGGGTATGTTTTTCCAAAGCACAGACTAGCTCCCACCCAAAGACACCTGGTCCACATATGAAAACTGGGTCACTCACCAGGTGGAGGGAGGGATGGCCTGTCCTCCGAGCTCCCTTTAGCCTCCACTTGGGGGCAAGTTTTAGGTTCTGCTCTCAAAGTGGAAGACTCTCTTCCCCTCCCCCAAAATCCTCTCCACCAATCCTGGATTTTAGCCCTGAGACAGCTACACCCATGTTAACTCAAGGTATTTCTGTCCCGACTTGGCCATAGCAGGCCAGGACAAACTGTTCCCTATTCTCTCCCCTCTCCTTAGCATAACTACCCTTCCAGCTCATCAAGTCATTCCTGTGACTATCACACACTCACACTCATGCTCACACTCACACACACACAATTGCTACAGAACACAGAATGAGGCTCAGGTCTGCCTTATTTAGGAATAATAAACAGGGACAGAGCCTACCAAGGAAGGTTCGAGGAGACCCCCCTGGAAAGCTGGCTCTTAAATCACCAGGATGGAGGAAAGATGGAGGAGAAGCTGGCCCCCTTTCTAAACAAAATTAACAAAACAAAAAAAAACAACAAAAAAAAAGATTTGCTTCTCTGGGAATAACCTCAGGAAATGGTGATTTGCTCCTGATTGATTTTTTTTTTTTTATGAAGTTTTCTTATTGGCCTAAGTAAGACTCAGGGTTGGTCCTAACTATGCCAGGCATATGAATGCTCAAGAAGGGTTTGATTTGGGGAAGGGGTGCAAGGGATGAAAGAGGTCTAGGAAGGAACCATACACAGAGAGAAGGGGTTCAACGCAGGCCAAGGAACTCCTTAAGGAGCTCGCAGGTCTTCTTGTGCAAGACCTCCCGGAGCTTCCTGACCCTCCTGACGCTGGAAGGCCCCACGAAGCTGTCTGGTTGAAGCACTGCCATTCCTCCATCTACTTCTCCCATGATAATGAGTGGGGCTTCACTGACGGTTATGTTGGGGCATGGGCAGGCCCAGTCCATGTGCAACAAGGTGATCTCCAACGGCTCCTGGCCCAGGAACTTCAGCCCCATCTTCTCATCCTTCAGTACCTCCTCCACAGTCACAAGAGCCCGTCCCGAGTCCAGCTCCTCCGTGACCTCGGAGACTCTGCCGAGGATGACAAAGTCGCTCCGGCAGAAGCTAGTGACCAGCTTCTGCCGGGCCTTGCAGGCGCGACAACGCTGGCCGCCCCGCGGGAAGGGGCAGGTCTCCTCACAAGCCTCTCGGCTCTCAAAGTTGTTGCCGTTGCCCCCGCAGCCTCCGTAGACGAATGACTGGCACTGGCTGGTCTGCGCGTTGTATGCCCAGCGAGGGGAGTAGGCTTTGCAGGGGCCCTGCAGGGCGGGCAGACCGCACACGGCCAACGGTCCGCTCATGCATGCCAGCATGCACGCCTCATAGGTCTCAAAGTGGTTGTGATTGTGGTAGCAGTTACCAAAGGTGAAAGTGAAGCAGTTGTTGGCTTGCGCATCGTAGTGCCAGCGGGTCTGCTCTTCCCCACAGTCCTCCCCATCCGGCGGCTTCAGGCACTCATTCATAGGGAAGGCGGTCCCGTTGGGCCCGAGCTCCGAGGTGGCCACCTGCCCCCGCACCACGGACAGAGGGAAATCCACACGAAGAAGTCCCCCCGCGTTTTTAGCCGTGCATGTGTAGATGCCGGCATCCTGGGGCTGGGCATTGTAGATGACCAGCTGGGCGATGTTGGTGACCACCACATTGCCGCGCACGTGATTGGGCCGCATCACCACGTTTTCCCGGTCCTCCAGCTGTTTCTCCCAAGTGATCTCCGGCCGAGGTCGGCCCACCACGTCGCAGAGGAAGCTCACTGTCTCCCCCACACGGACAGACTGGTGGTGAGGGTGATTGAGCAAGGCAGGGGCTGCCACGTCCATCATGGGGGTCTCTGGGGAGACGGTGGTTGGGCTGAGGGTGGTCTCTGGGGGCGGCGGGCTCGTGTTGGGCCAGGTGAGGTGGTATCGACAGGTGACTACGGCCAGCGTGATGCCTTTGGAACAGGCCTCCGCGTCCATATAGCAGCGGTTGTAGTAAGTGAGACCATCGGAAGCACAGGTGAAACTGGGCTCCTTCTCACAACGGTCCTTGCACTTGCAGACAGGCTGGCCATCCCAGATATCACATTCGGAGCCCTGCTGCAGGCACATGAAGTGGTCACAGGTGGCCTCCCTGGGCATCCCCACAGGGCCCTTCTTGCCCTTCACATCCATATATCGGGCAGCCACACAGCTCTTAGTGCCACAGACGTTGGGGCAGCATTTCTCGTAGGTCTCACACTCCTGAAAGGAGCCAACCAAAAGGAGGTTAGAATGTAAGCATTAGGGGCAGCCAGCAGTAGAGAGAGCACCTAGCCTGGAGACGGGAGGTCCTGGGTTTCAATCTGGCCTCAGACTCTTCCTAGTTGTATGACCCTGGGCAAGTCACTTAACCCCCATTGCCTAGCCCTTACCACTCTTCCGTCTTGGAACCAATACATAGTAGTGATTCTAAGATGGAAAGTAAGGGTTCAAAAAAAAAAAAATGTAAGCACCAGACCCAGAGAGAAAGGAGGAGGAAGAGAGAGAATGCAAGCATCTTAAGGGCAGAGGATGTTTCATTTTTGCCCTGGAATCCATGGGCCAGTGCCTGGAACATAGAAGATGCTTAATAAATGTGAAGGAGAAGGCTTAGGTCCCTTTCAGTTCCAAATCTATGTGAAAGCGTAGGGTAAAGAGTAAGGTAAAGAAATTTAAAACATTTGATCTTATCCAGGATTTCTATGGGGCTGAAATCAAGGCAAGAATAAAAAAACAAAGGTAGGGTCAGCTACCTGGCACAGCAGATAGAGGGCCAAGCCTGGAGTTGGTAGAACTTAGGTTCAAATCTGACCTCAGACAATTTCTAGCTGTGTGACCCTGGGCAAATCACTTAACCCCAACTGCCTAGCTCTTGCCCTTCTATCTTGGAATTTTTTCCAAGACAGAAAACAAGGGTTTAAAAAAAAGAAAAGAAAAGAAAAGCCACAGGTAGTGGGCTTTTTCACATGGGCTATTCCTTGTTTGTGGGACTCACTCCTGGACATAGCATACAAGGCACAGGAGGGATTAGGAGCTCCACCTCCACAGTAGGTATGACGTGTTATTGTCTAAAGCACACCATGAAATATTTCTTTGTTTTTGCTCCAAGAGCGTGTTGCTAATTTCGAGGAATTAAACTAATACTTGGATTAATAGTGAATTCTGTAGTGGCCTGGGCATCAAAGGGACGTGCTTGACCAGTTCCCAGAGTTTAGACTCTATGAAGCTAGAAACCGTGTCTACATTCCCTCAGCACCTAGCACCATGCTCGGTGCACATTGGGCCTTTCATAAATGTTTGATGGAGAAGGAATGAGATAATAAAAGTATGAAACATTCATATCTCACTCTTTAGAAGAGGAAAAACAGAAGAACTGACAGCCAGAAAGATGCCAGGTCAGGCAACAAAAAAATGTGTCTCTTTTCCTTTAGAATGCCTAAGCATTTAACTTACACCTATCCCTTTTGGCCTCTGTTTTACCGATCACTGAAACTGAGGAATCTGGGCAGAGTTGGCTTGGTTCATAAAACAATGAACTTGAGACAGGAAACTTTGAGTTCAAATCCCACTGTAGACGATTTCTAGCCATGTAACTCTGGACAAATGTCTTAATCCTGTTTGCCTCAGTTTCTTTATCTGTAAAATGAGCTGGAGAAGAGATACCAAACCACTCTAAGATCTTTGCCAAGAAAACCCCAAATGGGGTCACAACAAGTGTCACAACTAAACAACAAAAGTAACGATTATTACTATTATTAATAGATAAATGTTAGGCCAGGGATGATTGGCTCTCTGACAACCCAATCTTGTTGCTTAGACAGGACTCTGATGAAGACTCCTATTTCTAAGAGAGAGAGATGGAATAATCCATCCCAGAAAACAGCCACAGTAAATCCCTCCCAAAAGCAAAGGTCAGCCAGGGCATAAGCAAGGACTTACCAACCTGTATGTAATCTCCTCTGATTTTCTCTGGAGTCACGCAGGAAGGCATTAGTTTAATTCCTCGAAATTAGCAACACACTCTTGAAGCAGAAACAATCAAAGATTTCACGGTGTGTTTTTTTCCGACAATAACACATCGTACCTACTGGGCAGGCGGAGCCCCTAATCCCTCCTGTGCCTTTCGTGTTACATCCCAGAGTGAGTCCCATAAACAAGGAGCAGGCCATGTACTAGCTGCAGCTTTTCATGCCTGCTTTAATTTCAGCCTCCTTTGAAATGCCACTTCAGCTAAGAGGGGAAAAATATTAGTCCCTCTTCTGGATCTTTGTAAGTGGACTTCCTGGGTGGTAGACATGCTTTTTCCTCTCGCTGATAAGACTGATTGTTTCAGTTTTTTGAGGGTAACAGATCTCATTAGCACCTTTGTTTCTGTTCAGTCTTGTACAGCTCTTTGAGAACCCATTCAATGTTTTCTTGGCAAAGATACTAGAGTGGTTTGCCATTTCCTTTTCTTTTTGACATATGAGGAAACTGAGGCAAACAGGGTTAGTGACTTGTTCAGGGTCACACAGCTAGTGTATGAATTTGGGTTTGAACTCAGGATTTCATAACACTAGGCCCAGCACATTATCTACTGTCCTGACTAGCCCCAGACCTTCCTAAAGAGAGTGGGGAAAAGGCATTTCCTAAAGCACAGTGGGAAAAGATTGGCCTGAAATCAAGAAACCTGGGCTCTATACCCTACCATTCTAACTTGTATGACAGCTCTCTGACCTTCGATTTCCTTATCTGTCAAGTTAGAAGGGTGGACCAGATGACTCCAAAAATGGTGCAATGGAAAGAAAGCTGGCTTGGGAGGCAGGAAGACCCAGGTTCAAGGCTATGTGACTCTGGGAAAGTCATTGGTACTGTAGGCAACTAAGACCATAGTGCTGGCTAGCCTGCATTGGTAGGGAGACTTTTCCTTATCAAGTAAATCCCTATGCAAGTGATTGAGTCCACTCTCTATCCCTAATCCTCCTTTCTCTAAATCAGAGGTTTTTGCCTTTTTGGCGTATTATGGACTCTTTGGAGTCTAGTGAAGTCAATGGATCCCTTCTCTGAATAATGTTTTTTTAAAAATCAAAGGGCACCCTTACCAATCTTCCACCTATGAGACAATACACCGAAGTAAAGGGTTTAAAAAAAAAACCATTTAAAAAAAATCAAAGGGAATGCCAAATTTCCCCATCCAACTTCTCACAGCCCTTAAAATCAATCTATGCCTGGCCTCAGGGCTCTCTTGCTCTTCACAAATGGGAGTCCTGGGCCTAAGATGAGAAGTTTTGGGGTTGACAACCCACAATCAACTGAATAAACTAGGATCATGAAAGACAGCACCATGAGAAAAACTGGAAGATGCCACTTGCTTCCTTTTCCTTATGGCCACTGAATCTCACAGGTAGCAACTGCTCAAGAATGTACTTCAGTTCAGGGACTAGAGATCCATGAAAGGAGGAAGTATTCCTGGGCTAAATGTAGACCAGACCTGGTCCATCTCTAAGTTTTGCTCAGAGGTCCAGGATCGAAATTAAGATCACTCTGAATCTTCAGCCACTTGTGTAGCACAATGGCAAGACTACTGGTTCAAGAATCTGATGACCTGGTTTCAAATTCCACTCCTGAAGCTTTGTATGATTTTGTACCTTAGTTTCCTCATCCCTAAAATGAGGGGGTTAGATTAGATAGTTTCTGAGGTCCCTTCCAGCTCCAGTTCTGTAATCCTAGATGTACACATTCACAGATAGACATACAGAGTTGGCAGTGACCATGTAGATATATTCCATCCCTGACCATTACCTGTTTATTGGGTCAGATTGACCAAATGCAGCCCACATCCTCACTAACAGAGCAAACAGGCTTCTTGGCCATCCACGAGCCAAAAGAGAAGTCTCCAGCTTCTGAAAAGACGTCTTCTCATCTCTCAGTTATTTCTCAGAGCCAACATGAAATACTTGTGGGGTTTGTAACTGACTTCTCTTGGGAAAATTTCCCAGAAAAACTGTACCAGCAATCTGGGAAGAGGGAAGTCCCACCAGTCTGACTGTTGGTGCAAGTGAAATGGATGTTATGAAGGAAGAAAGTTAAAGAGATCTTTGACGTCTCCCTTCACCCAGAGATCAGAAAGTGGGGCATGGTTCCTGATGACAATTCCAGTTAATTCAGATTCTGATCCATGGACTTGGTCATGATGCCCAAGCCCTCCGTCTATTTGCTGACCCTTGGGGCCAGGTTGACCCCGGGTCAGTTGGCCTACAACTGCTTCAGTCTGGGGCATGAGAGGAAATCATTTCAAGATAAATGTCAGGCAACAGTGGACAATGTTCTCTGGCTCCTAGACTGCAGCTCTGGACTGACTGGAAGGATCACAAGAACTAGGAGTCACCTAACTGATCCTATTTTGCAGATTGGGAAACTGAAGCTTAGGGAGTTTAAGGGACTAGCCAAAAGTCACCCAGGTAGTAACAGTCAGAAGCAGTATTTGAACTTGGGTCCTCTTACTCTAGATGTAATATGTTTCCCACTGCTCCCTACTGAATAATAGGGACAGGGAGAGGCATAGGGACTGGGCTGTGAATTCACTGATAGAGGTAACTCCCAGAAGAAACTTCCCCAACTAATGCAGGTCGCTATCTTGTCCATAACTTGTAGTTTAAATTTGTTCTTAGTCAGTCAAGCATCAATTATATGCCAGACATTGTGTGACTTGCCCAGGAGATAAACAAAAGTACATGTGTGAGGTGAAATTTCTTTCTTGCTCTGAGGCCAGTTATCTACCCATTAAACCATTCAGTTCCTCATTAAATCATTGAATTGACTGAAGGGAAGTCAAAAGGACTCCTAGATATTATAAGAGTTAGGACTGAAAGGGAGTTTGGAAATCGCTTGGCTCACTCAGATAACTAAGATCCAGAAGAGGGGCAATGACTTGTCCAAGGTCACAGAGCTAGTTAGTGGCAGAACTAAGCAGCAGCAATGAAAAGAACCCAAATTGCATAGGTTTCAGATAATTTAGAGGTGGAACAAGCTATGTTGTTATAGCTGTGTCCAATTCTTGGTTGACCCCATTTGTATTTTTCTTGGCAAAAATACTGGAGTGGTATACTATTTCCTTCTCTTGTTAATTTTACAGATGAGGAAACTAAGGCAAACAGGGTTCAGTGACTTGCCCTGTCTGGGTCACACAGCTAGTAAGTGCCCGAGGCCAGGGAACTCTATGAAGATAAGTTCCCTGCCTGCAGGCCTGGCATTCTATCCTAGCTGCCCCTCTAAAAAACATTAGACTGGTTTGCCATTTCCATTTCCAATGGATCTCAGAGTCACACAGCCAATAAATGTCTGAGGTCAAATTTGAACTCCAGGCTTCCTGGCACACTATCTCCACCATCTAACTTCCCTGGAATAAGGTTTGGAGATCATTTAGTTTTGTTTTGTTTTTTAATCTTATGTAGATCAGGAAACTGAGGTGCAGGGATGTTTGCCTAAAGTCACACACAGGGTCAGGATTCAAATCTAGGTCTTATGACTTGCAAAGTCAGGGCTCTTTCCACCAAAAAACACTGCCTCCATGCTCTATACTTCCTCATTTTTGCTATGGAAACTAACCAAGTATTGCTAGGAGGGAATAACAATTCACAACCGTGTACAACTTTAACAAACTGCCTTTCCCACAACCCTGTGTCAGAGACTGTATTATCAGTCCCAGTTTAGAAAATTGAGGTTCAGAGAAATAAAGTGACTTGCCTAGGGTCACAAAGCTAGGAAGTGCTAAGCGTGGGGAGTCAAGTTCAGGTCTCCCCATTCCAAGAGCCAAGCTCTTTCCAACTCCTTACTTTTGTTCAGAAATTGGCCTGGGAGGGAAGCCAAGGGCTCCCCCAGAACGGTACCCCTCAGAAACCGCAAGAGCAGCAACAAGGGGCTCTTTTTTTTTTTTTTTTTTTTTTTTTTAAATCCTGGTGCTGTTCTGCCTCCCACTACTTATTCACCAATTATTGGCTATATCTTTTCCGGACTCCACTAGATATTGGGTGGAGGCAACAGCTGCAGCCAGGGAGGTTCCAACATTGGTTAAACGCAGTGGATAAGCATCTTTCTGGGAGGCTTCAAGAGGCCTTTCCCATTGCTCCCCAAAGTTTCCAAAGTTCCACAGCTCACCGATCATCAAACCAACTAACCTGGGCGGTCTCCAGGATGGCCAGTGTCCCAAGCCACGTTCAAATCTAGCTGAGCCACAGGCAAATTATTTGTGGCTAGTGTTTCAACCCATTAGGCTTCTCTGCTCCCTGTGCACGATACTGTGGGGCTCCTTCCCCCATCCCCGACTCTCAGACTCACCTGGTCCGTTTCACACTCCCGCTTGCAGGTGCTCTGAGCGTCAACCCAGAGATTGGGGTTCATGTCGTTGGGGCAAATCCCAGCGTGAGAATACCGAATAGGAGGCAGTGCCTGACCCACTGGTGGCATCTTCAGGAGCAGTAAGGCAGCTAGAGGTCCCCAACAGACCCAGAAGCGCCAGGACCACATGGTTCCCTCAAAGAAGCTTCTCCAAGGAAAAGGAGAAAATCCTCCCCCCCCCCACAAGCTAGAGCCGGCCTAGCACCCCCCTGGATTTCAATGCGTTTCCTTCAAGGGATTGGGATACACCTGCCCCTCCCCACCCCGAAGAGGTTTTCCCACTGCCCCCGGGCTGCCCAGCCTTCAACTGTCCAGACGAAAGGGTTTAGGGAGCGGTCCGCCTCCCTGCCACCCCTTAATCTGAAGAGAAAGCAGCTTTCCTGGAGGCCAGGGCGGCAGGACTCCTGCCCCGTGCCGTGCTCTCTGCACCAAGCAAGTTGGAGCGAGCCGCCTCGATGCCTGTGATCGACGAGCTGCAGCGCTGCCTCTGTCCCGTTGCCGACCCACAGACTTGTTGGGAAAAAAAAAAAAAGGAGGAAAAAAAAGAAAGAAAGAAAGGGAAAAAAAACGGGGGGGAAAAAAAAAGCTGGAAACAGTTTAGGCGTCTGTATCTGGCACCGTGGGACACCTGCATGTTTCTGAGCTCAGGGAGGCCTTTAACCCCTTCCCGCGCCGGGAATGGCATGTACTTCCGAGGGGGAGATTGGCTCGGACACGGCCACGGCAAGAGAAGGGATTTTTTTTCCCCCACTTCACCTCCCCCCAATTCCTTGCAATGCCCCTGCCCCTCCCCATGGCCCTCCCCTCCCTACCCCCCCCCTCCTCTCTCCTTCACCACCTCCGAACACACAATCGCTTGTTACAGGGAGGGACCCGCTCAGCCTTGGCGGTACCCCCTCCCCCTCACCCCCACCCCGGCGGCCGGGCGGGCCCTGATAACACATTGGAGAGCAAATGACGTGGAACAGGCTTGTTCACTGCTTGCTGCTGCTGCTGTCTGAACGCCCTCCCAGTCCAGGGGGGAAGCTGAGGCCATGAGGCCGCCCCGGAGCCCGACGGAGCAGCCCCAGAAGCAGCAAGAGTGCTGCGTGTCCCCAGCTAAGAGCCTTCACATCCCAACCCCACTACTCCGCGCGCGCGCGCGCGTGTATGTGTGTGTGTGCGCGCGCGCGCGTCCGTGCAGAGGGGCCCCGGTCCTACGGTGGGGGCAGTCCAGGTCACACAATTGTTCCCCAGGGACTGGAGGATCACTACCCCGGGAGTGGGGCGCTGAGAATGAGCGAGGGCTCTATCTCCCCAGGCCCGAGCGAGGTGGATCACATTCCTCCACATACACACACTTCTCAGGACTGAATGAAAACCACACAAGCCGAGGTGGAAAGTGGAGCCCTCCCTGCACTGGGAGACCGCCTGAAATCCATCTTCTCCTCCCCACGCCTTGGCAGCGGGCAAGGGCCTCAGCAAAGCAACCTCTCACCGCCGAAGGGCCCACCAGCAACAGAGAGCTGGTAGAAGGATGAGTATAGCAAGCGGCCCCGCCTCCTCGCCTCACTGCCCCTACACAGTCCAAACTTCTCTAGCTTTCCTAGGCCAGGTAAGGCTGACTTGGAATAGCAGGGAGTCCCTTTGTGGTGCGGAGGTAGAAGAGAAGGGTTTAAACCCGAAAAGGAGTACCATGCATATTAGCGGGGCATTTATATAGCTGCCTTAATTTAGCCAAGCACTTAACATGGGGTATTTGATTCTCACGACTCTGACAGGCTAGTGCTATTATCTCCATTTTACAGAAGAGGAAACTCAGGTGGAGTCAACTTAAGCAACTGCCCAGGTCTCACAGTTTTGTAAGTGTATGAGGCAGGATTTGAACTAAATGCTTCTTGATTCCAATCTGGCACTCTCGTGTTTCATTGCTGAACTTTTAAGAAAGTCTCACAGGGAGCATAATCCAACTTGACAAATATGTATCAACCATCTTCTATGTAGGGTCATGTACTGGGGCACTGGAAGGGTATAAAGACAAAAAAAAAAAGTCCTCTCCTCAAGGAACTTATAGTCTAATGTGTGCACCTGTCTTCTCTTCTCTTCTTTCTTTCTTTCTTTCTTTCTTTCTTTCTTTCTTTCTTTCTTTCTTTCTTTCTTTCTTTCTTTCTTTCTTTCTTCCTTCCTTCCTTCCCTCCCTCCTTCCTTCCTTCCTTTCTTTTTTTTCTTTCTTTCTTTCTTTTTCTTTCTTTCTTTCTTTCTCTTTCTTTCTCTTTCCTTCCTTCCTTCTTTCTTTCTTTCTTCCTTTCTTTCTTCCTTCCTTCCTTCCTTCCTTTCTTTCTTTCTTTCTTCCTTCCTTCCTTTCTTTCTTTCTTTCTTCCTTCCTTCCTTTCTTTCTTTCCCTTTTGTCTTAGAATCAATACTGTGAATTGGTTCCAAGGCAAAAAAGTCGTAAGGTCTAGGCAATGATGGCTGAGTGATTTGCTCAAGGTATAGAAAGCTAGAAAGTGTATGAAATCAAATTTGAACCCAGGAATCCCATCACTATCTACTGAGCTATCTAGCTGCCTCACACCTGATATTTTTCAACCACTGCAAATCACAGAATGAAAGATTTAGAGCTGGAAGGAACCTTTGAGATCAATTAATCCAACCTCCTCACTTTATAGATGAGGTAGATGAGGCCCCAAAAGGTTAGGTGATTTGCTTAAGGTTACATATAATATCACATCAGAACCAGGATTCCTAGTTATGTAACCTAGAATAAACCTAGTTCCTCCCATCTCAAATGCTGCCTGCTTTCTATTGGACCACAAAGCACTATATATTTAGCTATTTTCACCATTTTGCAGATGGGGAACCTGAGGCAACAATGGTTAGAGGATCTGTTCAAGGTCCCAAAGGAAGATAGCTGCTGAGCAAAGTTGAAAAGTCAGAGTCCTGTATCCAAGTCCTTTCCTCCCACCAACACCTAATATCCCTTTAAGAAGTACATTTCATCTTCTAGATTAGATTTCAGCAGCTGGTTTGTCTGTAAAAAAGTAAAATATAATTATTTTCCACTCATAGACTTTTGTCTATTTCAGCTTTTGCTTCAGCTTCTGAGTCCTCTGAGCTTCTGCCTCTTTGCTTTGTGGACTTATCAAGGAAAATCTCTTTTCTGTTTATGTCAGACAGCTAATGAAGGATGTCACATCCTAATCTCCCAAATTGTTGGAATATACTTCCACACCAGGCCTGCCCCTGTAATGAAGTCAGACAGCAGGCGATGTCTGTGGTTTTTGCATTCCCTGTAATTTCATAAACCCATGTTCCAGCTGCTCCGGGCAGGGGCCTCAGCCTCAGTGTCTTGTTCGATTGCTGTTTGCAAACGGTGGGGGATGCACAGCATCCTTTGATGTTTCCAAGAGAAATGTACAGTGACACATTAACAAGCAGGACTTAGAAAAATTGTTATAGCCCCATTACCCTCAGAGATGCAGCTGGGAGAGAACGGCTGGGGCCCACAAATTCCTGCTCTACAGCACAGCCAGGATAAAGGATGGAAGATGGAAGAAAATGGTTGGGGGTGGCATGGGGTGAAGGATGTGAAGGAACTCAGGAGAGAACACTACAGTGGGGACTAGTTTTGCTTTTGCTTTAGGGATTAAAATAGAGGAACCAACCAGTCATAGCTGCTGAGACTACCTTCCAACTTGATACACTGGAAAGAGAGGGTTGTGAACCCCCTTCCATATTCTCACTCATCCCCTAGTACCCTTCATTCCCTTGCCAGCTTGTTTTGGGAGCCCATAGATCAGTGGTTCCCAAACTTTTTTGGCCTACCGCCCCCTTTCCATAAAAAATATGACTTAGCCCCCTGGAAATTAATTTTTTTTATTTTAATAGCAATTCATAGGAAAGATAAATGCACCTGTGGCCATCACCACTTCTCTGGATTGCTGCAGCACCCACCAGGGGGCGGTATCATCCACTTTGGGAATCACTGCCCTAGAGGGTGTCTTAAAAGGAATAAGTCTGTGAATACCTCATCCATGCTTCTCTTCTAATCTGTCTTTAGCCCCAAACTCAACTTGAAACTCACTTTCATTGTGAACTGATCCAGCCATTCTGGAGGGTAATTTAGAACCAAAGGGCTATAAATTTGTGCATATTCTTTGATCCAGCAATAACACTACAAAGTCTGTATTTATAGCAGCTTTTTGTGGTGGCAAAGAATTGGAAATTGGGGGGGGATGTCCATCAATTGGGGAATGGCTGAACAAACTGTGATATATGGAATACTATTGTGCTATAAGGAGTAATGAACAGGATGATTTCAGAAACAGCTGGAAAGCCCTATGTGAACTGATGCTGAGTGAAATAAGCTGACCCTGGAGAACATGATACATACTAATAGCAATATTGTAGGACTTACCTACTCAGCCATACAATGATCCAGGACAATTCTAAAGGACTTCTGGGCAAGAATGCTCTCCACCTCCAGAGAAAAAGCTCTTGGAAACAGGATACAGATCAAAGTATACCATTTTTCACTTTATTTGGGTTTTTATTTTGTGATTTTGGTTCTATATACATATCCTCTTATAGACAATGAATAATCAGGAAATATGTTTTACATGATAACTTACATCAAATTGCTTCCCTTATCCCAGAAGAGGAAGGGAAGGAGACAATTTGAATCTTATAACTTCAGAAAACTTATGTGGAAAATTGTCATTACATGTAATTGGTAAAAATAAAATATCTTAAAAAAAAAACAACTCATCTCCAGGAAGTTGCCAGTATAACTCCACTAAATGAAGGCTCCTTTACTCTATATCTCCTCTGAACAAAAGATAACATGGCTTAGTGCTATTTTCAAACTTTTTGGCCTCAGGAATTGGGGTTAGGTCTCCAGATTACCTTTAATATTCTTTAAAATTGAAGACCCCAAAAGAATTCTTGTTTATGTGGATTATATCTATCAGTATTTACCTCTTTAGAAATGAAAACATCTGGGGGCAGCTGGGTAGCTCAGTGGATTGAGAGCTAGAGACGGGAGGTCCTAGGTTCAAATCTGGCCTCAGACACTTCCCAGCTGTGTGACCCTGGGAAAGTCATTTAACCCCCATTGCCTGGCCCTTACCACTCTTCTGCCTTGGAGCCAATACACAGTATTGACTCCAAGATGGAAGGTAAGGGTTTAAAAAAAATGAAAACATCTTAGGAGAGAAGAAAATAGAGGGGAGGGGATGAAAGAAGAGAAAAGAGAGTAGAAGGAAGACAAAATCAGGAGAGAAGAGAAGGCAGGAAAGAAGAGGGGAGAAGAGACAGAAGAGGAGGACAAGGGAAGAAAGGAGAGGAGAAAGAAGAGGAGGGGAGAGGAGAGAAGAGGAGAGAAGAGAAGAGAGTGGAGGAGAGGAGAGGAAAGAGGGAGAGAAAAAGGGCAGGAGGGGGGAGGAGGGGAGGAGATAGAGAGACAGATAGAGACAAAGAACAGACCGAAAAGAGATTTTTCCTTATAAGGTTGTTGTGAGACCCAAATGAAATAATGTATGTAAGGTGCATGACCAAGTTTAAGGCGCGATATAAAGTCAGGACTTATTGATAAGTTGCTCCCTAAGTGGTTTTCAATCTTTTCTTCACATATGTGTTCTCTATATCTTCTAGAATCAATGGTTTAATCTAAGCACTTATTAAGTGCCTACTATTTGCAACAACAACAAAAAAAGCTCTGTTCCAGGAGACAGGAATACAAAGGCAAAATAAACAAAGAAAAAACCAATCCCCATTCTCAAGGAGTTGGAATAAAACTCTTCCCAATGTTCTCCCAAAGGAAAGGCCATGTATTTCCTGGTGCATGTGCATGTGCCAGCACCCAGACCAGAGTCTTCACTGACCAAGGAGCACCCAAAGAGGCCCTGGAGGTGAAATTCACCTGGACTTAATGTTGGGCTGAAGCCTTCCTGAGCCCTCTGGACCTTTTCAGTTGCTATGACTCTTCCCCCTTCTCCCTCCAAGACCAGAATAATCTCCAACATGTAAGGCCAGTAGGCTCCTTACATAAGAGAAATTCTACCCATTTTCCTGAGGTGTAACCTTATCTGAGTCTCCTTTTGGGGGGATAAGTTAGAGGAGTAGAGGCAAGAGCAGCTGTGGTCTGAGCTCCTAGAAATGTGCCTAATGCCAGAGGTTGGGGGGGGGGTAATGCCCACCTCACTGTACAGAAAGGATTCTACGTGGCAGATAGCCTCAGCCTGTTATAACCCAAACCTGAGTATTCTAAAGACCCAAGTTCAAAATCACCATTGAACCCAATTTTGTCTGCAGAGGCAGAATCAGACAGCATGCCAAAGGATGTGAAACCACAGGTGACCAATGGGAGAAGTCAGTGGCAAGAGAGGGAGCAGGGTCCCCTTTTTCTTTAGAAGAAATCTGGCCTTATCACTCCTTTGATCAGGGTGTGAGCCTGCCCTCCCCACCCCACCAAGGAGCAGATGGCAAAAAGTCACCTGGACACGTGAACTCTGAGTGACCCTTGACCCTGGGTTTACCCTCAGAGTCTGAGCCACCAGAAAATGTCAGGAGAGCCCCCACCACCACCATTGCCCAAATCAGCCAGATCTTCCTTCCTCTGTAGCCTTCAGGCCCATCCGCATAAGCTACACCTGTGTGTGAGTATTCACACTGGTAGAGAACCCCAGATGGACACAAGCATCCACACATACACCCAGGCACACTGCTGATGTCCACAAAGGAGGTGGAGGAGGAGGCTGGGAAGGGAGCATTGGTCTGAGCCCTTAAAAACTTGCCTAATGCCCAAGATTGCGGTGGGTCATTCTCTAGTCTCAGAGGAGTCGGGGGATCTTCTTTTCTTGTCCCCAGAGTGGATGGGTAGCTCACAGGAGTTATAGGAATAAGAGACCAGTTTGCCAGCCCATCTTCTCTGTAGGATTCTGAGCTTCAGAAGCCACAGCACGGTCACCTTGCCTGAAGGCCCTTTCTTTCCTCTTTGGAGACTGGGGAAATCAAGGTAGAAAGGAAGGGTGGGGCTAGGATACAAGGCTGGAAATACTAAGCACACACTGAGGAATCTCAGCCGAAGTACGAACCAGCAAGTCTCCTCTTGCCCTTTTGCTGGGGGCCCCTGCACTGTGTGGCCTGTGCCCCTTTCAGCCACATGCTCTGCACAATTATTAATGATGTCCTGGGTGAATGAGAGGAGAAAGGAAGCCAGTTTCTGAGTCCTAAGAACACCACCTGACCCTCTTTGCTTGACCCTTGAGATTGTATATGGGGGAGTGGGGGTGGGAGGGGAGGAGGTAGAGATTTGATAGTTGGTCATCAAGGGGCAGGAGCTGAGGCTTAGGGGGAGGGGGAGAAAGAAGAGAACTCACATGGGGTCTCGGCTCCCCCATAGGTCATCGGGAAGCAGAGGCTGCTAAAGCTAAACGTGATTAGCTGCTGGGCTTGGGCGAGGAGAAATTCAATAAAGCTGGGGAGCTTATTACCCAGCTGGGGACCCCCTGCCTGAACCCAGCTCAGCGGGGCCTGGGCTACATTACGCTACAGCATGAACTCTCCCCTCAGAGTGAGACAAGGCCAGCCTTGCAATAATTAGCAGGGCCTCAGCAGATGGTTTTCGCTGGGGGTGGGATAGGGAGAACGATTTAGCCTTCAGCCACGTGACGGGACAACATCTGTGCAGAGTAGGATGGGACAAGACTCTCATTTTGCATAATTTTGCCAAGGGTGGCCCTTCTGATGAGGATGACAACCAGCTGGGTCAGCATCATGGGTAGAAAGCAATTGGGACTGGGCCCAAAGAAGAGAGGAGCAAATCCTCTGGTGGAATCTGAAGGTTGTTACTTTGGGGATCAGTTGTTGTTGTTCAGTTGTTTTAGTCGTGTCTGACCTCTTGTGACCCCATTAGGGGTTTACTTGGCAAAGTTACTGGCATGGTTTGCCATTTCCTTCTCTAGTTCATTTTACAGATGAGAAAAGTGAGGCTTAAGTGACTTGCCCAGGGTCACACAGCTAGGAAGTGTCTGAGGACAAATTTGAACTCAGATCTTCCTGACTCCAGGCCCAGTGCCCTATCCACTATGCCACCTAACTACCCAGTGGAGACCATGGGATATTACACAATGCATTGAAGGAATAAGAAGAATAAAAGAAATCCTGCCTCTATTTCCTCAGGGCCCATTACTATTGGAGTCCACCATTCTGAAGAGGAGTCCCTCCCCATAACTATTGGTAGATGTATCTCTGGGCATAACTGAGGGTTTAGGGTGAATGTGTGTGATGCTCAGAGTTGGAAGGGTCCTCAGAAACTATATAGCAGAAACTTTTCATTTTATAAAAGAGAAAACAGAAGGCCCTGGAGGCCCTGAAGCCCAAAGCACAGAAGTAGTGTCAGGAGCAGATTGTGAATGCAGGTCTTTGGTTGACAAAGCCCATGCTGACTCTCAGACATTGGGCAAAGTGGTTCTATATCGGGTATGGGTCCCAATCCCAAGTAGGAAGTAGTGATCAGAGAGAGAGGACTGATCTTTAATTGTGATTTAGAGACTGTGGGAAGATGAGCCTCAGGCTCAGAGTCACAGGATCAAAGAACTTTTGAAAAATATTATTTTATTTTTTCCTTCAATTAAATGAAAAAAAATTATGTAGCCCTAAGTAGTTTTTTAAGTTTGATCCAAAGACTCATCCTCCCTCCCTCCCCGCAACCATACAGCAAACAATCTGATATAGATTTTGCATGTACAATAGTATAAAACATCTTTCCATTTTTGTCATTTTGTGAAAGAAAATTTGAACAAACAAAAGTAAAGAAATAAACTGAAATACAGTACGTCTCAGTCTTCATAGAACCAAAGCATTTCAGAGAGAGAAAGAACCTCAATACAACTGAGATGCCAAAAGAAATATTCGTTACAACACATCTGACTACTGACCAGGTAGCTTCTTTGAAGATGTCCAGTGATAGAGACCCCACCGTCTCCTGAAATAGCCCGTTCATCTCTAGGACAGCTCTGATTTTTAGAAGTTCTTTCCTGATGTCAAGCCTAAATTTATCTCTTTTCCATTTCCACCCATTGCTCCTAATTCTACCCTCTAGAGATAATCAGAACTAGTCTGTACTCTCTTCTATGTGACAGCCCTTCAGAGACTTGAAAACAATGATCACATTTTCTCAAGAGGCTTCTCTTCTCCAGGTTAAACATCTAGTTCCTTCAACCCCTCCTCATAGGCATGGACCTGAGGCCCCTCACCCTCTTGAATTGTCCTTCTTCAAATGGAATCCAGTTTAGCAACATCATTCCTAAAATATGTCTATACCAAGACATGCACAAGAATTATACTAACACCACTATAAAACATATTCTCTAGAAATAGACTTAATTAGAAAAAAATTAATTGCTCATGGATGGACCCTACCAATATAATGAAAATAATGCTACCCAAATTAATTTACAGACTCAGTGCCATACCAATGAAACTGTCTAAGAGTTACTTTATAGAACTAGAATAAAGTAGTAACAAAATGTATCTGGAGGAACCAAAGGTCAAAAGTCTCATAGGAAATAATGAAAAAAGTGGGAAGGAAGCAGGTGGTAGGAAGTGGACTAGAAGCATCAAAGCTCAAAGTATACTACAAAGCAATAATCATCAAATTGGTATTTGTTAAAAATTGAAAAGTGAATCAGTGCAACAGATTAGATGCACAGGACTCATAAGCAATTGAATATAGTCACAGAGGGATTCTCATTGTTGGGGAAAAGATTATCTATTTGATAAAAACTGCTGGAAAAATTGGAAAGCATGACAGAAACTACATTTCTAGGCCAACATCTCACACCACATACTACAGTAAGTTCCCAAATGTAGGTATAATCTAGATATAAAAGTTCATGTCATAAATAAATTAAAGGAGAAAGGAAGGGGATATCTTTACAACTGTGGTTAAGAATTCTTGAGCAAATGAAGGATAGAGAGGACCACAGGAGCTAAACTGGACAATATTGATTATATAAAACTGAAGTTTCTATACATACAAAACCAAAGCAGTTATAACTACAAGTAAAACTGTTAAATGGGAAAACCTTTGCAGCAAATCATGCCAATACAGGTCTGATAGCCATAAGTAGGGAATTCTGTGCCATGACACAAATATATAAGAACGAGAACTATTATATAATAAATAGTCAAAGGATGTGAATATACAGTTTGTATAAAAAAAAATTCCAAGTTACTACTAACTGGAGAAAATGCAAATTAAAATGTTGTTGAGTTAATATCTCACAACTACCAGGTTGACAAAGATGGCCATGAATAATGACAATTGATGGAAGGACTTTAAAAGGAGAGGCATTCTAATATACTGCTGGAGTAACCATGAATTGATGTAGCCATATTGGAAAGTGTTGTAAGTCACTAAACTGTATACCTGACCAATATACTTTTACTCAAAAAAAGAATGAAAGAGTCCTGTGCATTTATAACAATGCTTTTTATTGTAGCAAAGAAATAGAAACAAAGTTCCTGTCAATTAGGGGATGACTGAGTCAACTATGGTATATTATGTTATGCAATATCATTGTATCGTAAGAAATATTGTATCAGAGTAATCTAGAAGGACTTTTATAAACTGACGCAGAGTGAAGTTAGCAGAACCAGGTGTAGTGAGTAAAAATTGAAATGACTGAGGAAACAAAGGTTTAAACTTCGGAATATATCGATTTATTAAGCAATTCACGGCAATGCCCAAGGACCAACCCCCTTCTTCAGCTTAGGGCTGGGACTCCAAATGCAAGGGGAGACCAACTTTTATATATCAAATAAAGCCAATTAATTAAAAGGAAACAATACAACCTTAGGAAATCTGATTTCTAATTTGATAAAAGATTGGGATAAAGATTAGGATTTGATAAAAGATACAAGTTAGGAGGAAGAGAGTGAAAAGATGCAATTCCCTGAATTCAGAAAAAGGTATCCCACTCCCCCCAAGTGTCTGAACAATCAAAGAAAAATGGAAACAATAAGTGATTAATTAGTATGGGGCTAGTTTTTAAATAAGATCTGTGGGTTGCTTGAGATGTATAATTATGAGAAAACTCTTTGCATTAATGTTAGGATCTGACTGCATTTCTGGTCAACATAATAACCTAGGTCAGTGATGGCAAATTTTAGAGGGGTGGGTGATGTGAGAAATGTCCTCAAGCTAGAGGGAAGGGAGCAGCCTGGCCTGCATCCTTCTGGCTTTCTAGTAATGGACTCTGGTGAACTCTGTGCAGGGGCAATGATGTGTGTACTCACAGAGAAGGCTCTAAGTGCCCCCTCTGGTACATGTGCCATAGGCTCACCACCATGGACCGAGGTCCTTAGTTAAAGGTCTTTAAACAGCAAGTAATGGTCCAGTTTCCCAGTCACATGGGGTTAGGTTCAAACAATTAGCAATAAGGTTTTCTTCCAACTCCCACAGTTGAAAAGCTTTTCTCACAAGACAAAATTTGGAAGAGGCCAATAACTGAATAGAAACAGAATTAAACTAGCTCCAGATTTGAGTCACAAAATGGAGTCAGTGTGGTTTACTCAGGTCCCACAATTAACCACTTGCTGTCCTAATCCCCTCAGTTCCCTCATGTGGAGATTAAAATTAATATTCAATAACTAAGATATTATTTAAATATAAATTTTATTAAATTAAAGTTTTATTAATAATGAAACTAACAAAAGAGACCTAACTAAAAGGTACTAACTAGCCCCCTCTGGGGAGCAAAAGAGAAAGAAATGAAGCGGAGCCTCAGAACTTATACAAACGTGACCTCGCAAACATAAACAAAAGGAAAAGCATTGTAGATAATACAGAAAGGAAGTTTGGGAAATGTAGTTTTAGGGATTCAAAATATTTCTGACGATACACTAAATTTCCTCAATTTTCACCCTTTTGATTGTTGGAGGAATAGGCTGCCTGCTCTGCCCATGGACTTATCTATAATCCAAATCTATAAGGTTTTCCATATAGTTATTATCAGAATTACATGTCAGATTATAGATCAAACTAGTTAGAGGGCTTACAATGGACCAGTTTTGAGAAGGGAGATTTAGATGTCATCAAGGTAACTAAGAAAACTTAAACATCATACATCAATATTAGCTAACATCAAGTCTCCTTGCATCCTAGTAATTCCTTAGCAATATCCATTTAATCAGCACATTCGAGTCCCAGATGTCTCATGTAGTCATCTGGTCCCTGGATGTGTTCTCTTGGGCATTTTGGAATAGGCTTCATTCTCAGGATAGCTCTAAGGGGAATTGGGTTCTCTGGTTCCAAATCACTTGTAGAGGATTCTAGATTAAAATCTGCCAAAAAGAAGACTTAATACAATTTAGTACAATCTCCTAAATTATTTCATTCTCCAACCTGAAACTTCAGAGAATTTCAATTTGCATATACTGCTTATGTTTTTTATCTTTATCTAAACCTTGTACCTGATATCTTTTTTAAAAATTCTTGAGAGGGGGCAGGTAGGTAGCTCAGTGGATTGAGAGCCATGCCTAGGAGGTTCTAAGTTCAAATCTGTCCTGAGATATTTCCTAGCTGTGTGACCCTGGGCAAGTCACTTAACCCCCATTGCCCAGCCCTTACCACTCTTCTGCCTTGTTATTGACTCCAAGACAGAAGGTAAGGGTTTAAAAAAATTCTTGAGGATCTAACTTATAAAATAAACTCATATCTTTTGAACTATCAGACAGTGTTTCCCAGGGTTGTTGAAAGGACCCAATGAGATAATGTTTTTAAAGTGTTTGACAAACCTTTAAAGGCTTACACAAATGCTAGCTATTATTGTTTTTCCGAAAAGAAATTCACTGTGCCACACACTCCTCCTTTTCTTTGTATAAGGAAATGCTCTTGGTGGTGGATATTTATAAAGATCCTAGTAAGAAGAAGAAAGAATTTTTATGCAATGCCCTCTACTGAACGCCATCACCCAAGATGTCTAGCCATGATAGGGACAATCACCTCCTCATTTCTGGAAGCTACAGCTTCTTTAATGCAACCCAAGATTGTCTTCATTTTTTGGCTCCAATACTACATTGTTGACCCACAGAGAACCTTCAATCCACTAGAATCTCCAAATTATTTTTGAGATAAACTGCTGTCTAACTATGCCTCCTCCAGCGCCTGGTCTGACTTACATAGCCTTTTAAGAAGGAGGGGTATCCTTTTGAGTAATTACATTGCCACCCAGATGAGCTCAGACTTACAATCCCCAGGGCTGGAGGCCAATGATGTATTTGTTAAGCCACTGGGAACCCTGCCACCATAGTGGTCTTCTGCTAACATCCTACCCTAATACCTCGTCATGTCACCAAGGTGCCCCCGGCTTCTCAAAGACAATGCCAAGGGAGGGCAGGCTTTAGCAGTTCCAATCAAGCTGGAAAGCTTTCAAGAATAAATCCAGCGGCGGACAGTATCTCCTGGCTGAGGACTGGCCTATTTTAATTTGAAGAGGCTTTTTACCAAGCTGGCCTCAGGGTGATGAAATTTTTGGCCTCAAAAAACTATCAGCTCTCAAAAACTGTCTGCCAGATTATAGAGAGACTGACTACAATCTGTGTGGGTAGAGAGAGTACCAAACCCAACCTTTAATGTATTGAAAAAGTGTTCTATTGGCATCAGTGTTGGGATTCAGAGGGTGTGAGCCTATAAGTATGTTTGTGTAAATGCATATGTGATCACCATACTGGAGTGGAATTTTTTTTTATTTGGAAAGGGCCTGAGAAGTTATCTGGCCCAGGCCCCTCATTTTTCAGATAAGAAAACTGAGGCCCAAAGAAGGGAAATCATAAAACTTAAGCCAGGACTCAAATTCAGGTCACTGGACTTCTAACGTACCAGAGAAGCAACAAATGAACCATGCAGAAGCAGTTCTAATTGTAGAAGGATTCACCTGGGGTATAACCCACTGGGAGTAGATGGGGAGGAAGCTAGCCCTATGGTACTTCAAGTTTTCTAGGCTGCTGGAGGACTGGAAGCTGATAGGGAAGCTGCCGAGAATGAGATGAAGAAGTTGTTGGAGGGAAATTAAGGTATGGGGTCTTGAGGAGACCATGGGGAGAAATCGAGCTATTGGATTGCTATAAGTGCCCTATAAATTTTGTCTCCTGGCACAATGCTCCAATTGCCTCACCCTTGTTACAGCTCAGGGACCATGTGAAAATCAGAACCAAATAGTTCCTACAGATTTTCTTCAAGCAAGTCTAGCTTCTGCAAAGTTAACCCATTTGCTAGGTAAGTTCAACCCCTGAATCTGACTATATTGTAGTTTAATGCAATTTAGATAGTATTTCCTTTTTTTTTTTTAAAGAAGGGTAGCTAGGTGGCAAGGGATAGAACACTGAGCCTGGAGCCAGGAAGACTCATCTAAGTTCAAATCCAGTCTTGGGCTCTAACTAACTGTGTGACCCTGGACAAATCACTTAATCTTGATTGCTTCAGTTTCCTCATCTGTAAAATGAGCTAGAGAAGGAAATAGCAAACCACTCCAGTATCTTTACCAAGAAAAATTCGATGGGATCACTAAGATTTGGACATGACTGAAAGACAACTTTCTTTTTTAAGATGTTCCAGGGCGGGCAGCTTGGTGACTCAGGGAACAGGTCTGGAGTCAGGAAGACATGGGTTCAAATTTAGCCTCAAACACTTCTTAGCTGAGTAACCCTGAGCAAGTCACTTAACCTTGTTTGCCTAGCCCTTTCCCTTCTATCTTAGAGTTGTTACTAAGATGGAAGGTAAAAAATAAAAATAAAAAAATGTCCAGGAGCTCTAATCCCACATCGTTAGCTTCTTCTCCTCTGTTTCCCAATCAGAACGCTGTGAACAGAGAGAAGGTATGATTTGGCCGGGTCATGAAGTCATTAGGTAAAAGTGACCCTAAGGTTAGGTGTTATTAGTTTGAAAATGCTTTGAGCTTGATTTTGAAAAAAAAAGGAAGGTAAGCGACTTGACTGTGGACCTTTTTCTCCAATTTCTTTCCATGAAATCATAGAAAAAGAAGGGACCCCCTTCATTTTACAGATGAGGAAACAGGTTTGGAAAAGAAAAGTGACTTGATGGAGATCACAAATTAATTAGTAGCATAGTGAAAACTAGAGATCAGATCTCCCGACTCCCTACCCAGAACTCTTCCCAGGATACCTAGCTGCCTCTTTTACCTAATTGACCCCTATCTCCTTATGCCTTTGCCTTGCAGAAATTGAGAAACTAGTCATGGAAATGGGCCCCAACGTCAGAAAATCTTTAGCTGCTCTTCATAGCCAAGAAAAACACCCACTGAGGACACGCTCCATTGGGGATGAGAAAACAGCCAGGCTGTGTGTTTGGGCTCTCTGGGTCTCCGCTTCCTCCTTCTGTGAGGAAAGAACAAGGGCCCTTGTTTCTGAGGGACTGAGGAGGCATAGGCTTCTATGTGAGTGGAGATGTGTGCTCTTCCTGGAGAGATCAGGGCCCAGGGACCCGCAGGGTGCAAGATGGCCAAGCTATAGGGAATAGCGAGGCATGGGGCCAGACGGGTGATCACTGCTACTCTCGATTCCACGATGGAGTGAGCCAGCTGGCAGCAGGATACTGCTTCTCCCCATGTCAGGGAAAGGACAAGCTTCCCATGCCTTTTCCCACAAATGATGATATGTGTGGAAAAGTATATAGCACTATACATATTAGGGATCCAGACTGAACCTAGGATTTTTTTGGTTTAGGAAACTTTCAAAGCAAGCTGGGAATTTTTCTTCAACTTCCAGTTTTACCGAGTTGCCTGGATCATTGAGAGGTTAAGAGATTTGCCCAGGTTGACAACAACATTCAAGTCATGCTGAAATCAGACGGCAACACATATCTTCCTAGGTCTGAGGCCAGCCTTAGAGAAATTGGTTTCTTTTTTTTTTTAAAGATTTTTTTTTTTTAATTTTAAACCCTTAACTTCTGTGTATTGACTTATAGGTGGAAGAGTGGTAAGGGTAGGCAATGGGGGTCAAGTGACTTGCCCAGGGTCACACAGCTGGGAAGTGTCTGAGGCTGGATTTGAACCTAGGACCTCCCATCTCTAGGCATGGCTCTCAATCCACTGAGCTACCCAGCTGCCCCCCTGGTTTCTTTTTGAGAAACAAAAAGATTGGGGCAGTGAGATGGTTCAGTAGATAGAGAGCCAGTCCTAAAAGTTCTGGGTTTAAATTTGACTTTAGATATTTCTTAGCTGTGTGACCCTGGGCAAGTCACTTAATCCCCATTGTCTAGCCCTTGTTTTTCTGTTTTAAAGAGTTACTAAGAGAGAGAGAGAGAGAATAAGGGTGTTTTTTTTTTTTTTTTAATAGACTGTTTAAAAGAAACAAGGAATGGGATGTTAGGCTCAATGAAAAAGCCAGCATGAATTAGGAGATAAGGATCTGGGTGTTTAGTCTTTCTAGTTCAGAACAGGAAGAGAACAACTATAATCTATACTTCCCTGTTACTTTGTCATTCTCTCTCACTTGCCAAGTTCAGCCATAAAAACAGAGAGCACTGTGAGATGGTCAGCTCTCTCATTTTTTTTTAACCCTTAACTTCTGTGTATTGGCTCCTAGGTGGAAGAGTGGTAAGGGTGGGCAATGGGGGTCAAGTGACTTGCCCAGGGTCACACAGCTGGACAGCCCCCCGCCCCCCATCTCTAGGCCTGGTTCTCAATCCACTGAGCTACCCAGCTGCTCCCAGCTCTCTCATTCTTGCTCTCCTCTGGTTGTATACATCAGTGCAGAAGCCCCAGTCTCCCCTTAACGGCCATTGTTCCATTCTTGCTCCTTTCAAGATTTTCAGCTTCCCATTCCTTTCAGATGAGAGGGGGAAAAGGGAACTCTTTTCCAAACATGGTCACAGCTTCCATGCCTCTTGGGGGGACACCAGCATCCTCTATCTTCCCATAAACATTATCTCTAGTCTAGTATTCTGCTGCATTCTTCTCCTTTATCTTGGTTTTGTTGGGGGCACTGTTAACTCTTACCTTCCATCTCAGAATTGATATTAAATATTGGTTCCAAGATAGAAGAGTGGTAATGGCTAGGCAATTGGGATTAAGTGACTTGCCCAGGGTCACACAGCTAGGAAATATCTGAAGTCAAATTTGAACCTGGGACCTCCTATCTCTAGGCTTTGCTCTCTATCCACTGAGGTCCCTAGCTGCCCTTAGTATCTTGTCTGTATATAGTTGTTTTCATGTTGTCTTCTCTATTGAATTATGAGCTTCTTAAGAGCAGGGACTAGGTTTGGGTGTTTGTTGTTGTTGTTTTGGGGGTCATGACTGGAGAAAATGTCCCAAGCTGAGAGTTTGAGTGTCTTGTTCATGGATCAGCAAGGAGACCAGTGTCAGTGGATCACAGAGTACATTACTTGTTTTATATGGAAGAGGATGGGGAGAGACACTCAGAATAACTCTCGTGATAAAAGAAACATTAAACAGCAACCAAAACTTTAAAAAAAGAGAGAGATTGGGGGGCAGCTGGGTAGCACAGTGGATTGAGAGCCAGGCCTAGAGTTTTGGGTTCAAACCTAGACACTTCCTAGCTGTGTGACCCTGGGCTAAGTCACTTAACCCCCATTGCCTAGCCCTTACCACTCTTCTGCTTTGGAAACAATATATAGTATTGATTCCAAGATGGAAAGTGACAGTTTTTGTTGTTTTTTTTTAAAAGAGAGAGATTGGTAAGCCATTGTTCTTGTAATGCTCTCAGTCCCCCACTTGTCTCCAGGCTCCTTTAAACCTTTGCACAGACTGCCTGGGTAGCCAAAGAGTACAAGAATTGAGACTCCGCTAATTGTTTACAGTATCCTACTAATATCTCGAGCAGACTGGAATCGGTTCCAATTACTGCTGACACTCCATTAAAAGATGGCAGATTTGAACATGGCTGAGCCAAGATGCCTATTGCCCTATTGACACCAGCAACTTCACTGGGAAATCCAAGCTCTCTTTAATGTATGCCAAATATGGGAATATTTTGTCATTCAGTATTTCAAAAGCCATAAAAGTATATTTTTCCTCAGCTATCTCTCAGACAATGACTGGAACATGATGGTTCCTTGTGCTCCGTTATCAGAGACAAGCAGTGAAGTCTACATTTTCAGTCTCCACTGTAACCCCTGTGTGGGGTCTTATAAGACCAGATGGACGAGACCCATAGGGAATAAGGTGGTGAGATCATGCTCATTATTCTCAGTATCTGGGTAACATCATTCTCTGGCCCCCATCTCATTTTCCCAATGTTGGGCTCTTGGGAAGAAAGGAATAGAGCATGAATTAAAGGGCCTACTATGTGCCAGGCACTGTCTAAGCACTTTCTAGGCATTATCTCATTCACTCCTCACAACAATCCCATAAGACAGGTCTTATTACCATCCCCATTTTGCAGTTGAGAAAACTGAGGCACAGGCAGTGGTTAAATGACCTGCCCATGCTTTAAAAGACTATCTGCTTTTTGATCCAGCCATAGCACTGCTTGGATTATACCCCAAAGAGATAATAAGGAAAAAGACTTGTACAAAAATATTTATAGCCGTGCTCTTTGTGGTGGCAAAAATTTGGAAAATGAGAGAATGTCCTTCAATTGGGGAATGACTGAACAAATTGTAGTATCTAGTATGTAGTTGGTGATGGAATACTATCGTGCTCAAAGGAATAATGAACTGGAGGAATTCCATGTGAACTGGAACGACCTCCAGGAATTGATGCAGAGTGAAAGGAGCAGAACCAGGAGAACATTGTACACAGAGATGGATACAATCAAACATAATGGACTTCTCAACTAGCAGCAACACAAGGTTCCAGAGCAAGGCTGAGGGACTTATAAGAAAGAAAACTGGCCATATTCAGAGGAAGAACTGTGGGAAAAGAAACACAGAAGAAAAACAACTGCTTGAACACATGGGCTGATGGAGATATTATTGGGGATGTAGACACTAAACGATAACTCTAGTCCAACTATCAATAATATGGAATTAGGACTTGATCAATGATACATGTAAAACCCAGTGGAATTGTGTGTCAGCTAAAGGGGTTTAGGGGGGATTGGGGGAGAGGGAAAGAACATGAAATATGTAACTAGGGAAAATATTCAAAATAAAAATGATCTGCCCATGGTTATCCGAGGCCAGATTTGAACACTTCATTCAACTCATGACCATACTCAATTGGAACATGAATCTTCACGATTGGAACCTTTTGGTTTTCTCACGCTTAACAGTGTGCATGTACCAGTCCACTACAGTCTCTATTCTCATATTCCTCTAGTTTTCCAAAAGAACAGACTTCCCCCCCACACACACACACCAGATTTTCTGTGAGTTTCTTCAAGATAACTCCTGTGTTTAGTTTCCTGGGGCCCACACATTAGCACATGACCCCAAGGTCGTTGGGGTTGAATGTTTGTGATGGAGGCCATCTTATGGATGGCATTTCACTTGCTTGAATGGTTTCGCATGCTCCATTAATTTATCACACCAATGATCATTTCATTGCTAGAGGAGTCTTTTGTGATACCCTTGAGTCAAAGTAACCCTGTACTCCTTTGATGACTTGCTTCCATCTTGTTGTTGCTCCTCTTTCAAGCGATTCCAGCCCTCTCACAACTAATCTTGATAAGCATTAGTTCCTCCACTTATGACACAAATTTGGATGGAAATTCAAATTTGTCCTGAATGGTATTTCCAGACTCAGTAAATGCAAACTCAGCTGTTAGGCCTGGTCTATGGAACCACTTGAGATTTAATAAGCATTCCAAATATGTGAGTCTAGGGTTTCTTTTCTTTAGTCCCTGAGGGCATGCAAATGTGGGGCCTCTGAGACTCCCCATCAAGCAATTTATCTTGTCTCCTTCCTGATGCCTCCAAGCCCATTAGGAGTTCTGCTGAACACATGGCCCAGACCTCTAGTGAGTTTTCCCCAGGAGAGCAAGTCTCCTTTCCTGAGAAAATTCCTCTTAGACTCCAATACTGTGGTCTTTATTGAGGGATTGAGTTTTGCACCTGCTTACATAGCCTACAACAACCCAGAAGATCTAGCTCTCACTTGGACCCCGGCAGGTTATCCCTCTTTGTCATCCGAGTCCAGGCTTTGGCTCTTTTTCCAGGAAATGCTCCTCTGCATGGCTCGGAGGAACTAGACCTTCCTCTAGAAACAGTCAAAGCTTTTGTTTATGGCATAGAGAATATGGACTCAATCTCACCCACAGGCAAGGTAGCTCATTTTGATGGCAAGATTCTTTTCTCGGCTTCTTCTGCCACTTTTCCTCCTGGTACTGACCTAATTCTGAACCTCAGCTGCTTAGGTGTGTTTCTTCCATTTAATGGTCAAGATTTGGGTTTGGGTTTTAATTAGAACTCTGTTTATAATCATCAAATCTCTGTAACCGTCAGATGGGCAATTGCAAGCCAGTTCTAGATACTATTCCCTCTGTGGGTCTTTTCAGGGATATTTGAGTGTTTAGATGGATCAAGTAATTCACAGCCCATGTCTTTGGTGGTCCATTAAAAACATGCCCCGATTCTCTTTTATGTGTCTGTCAATACTTTCGTAATATCCTCAGTTTTATACCAAGAGTCTAGTCCAAATGTCTCCCACGGGCATTAGTGCCCACTAAACCAATATGTTTCACATGCAGTACTCATATCTTCCTAATGTTGATCCATGATGACAACATTTGGCTAATCAAAGTGTGAAACAGACCCAATCATTTAGTGTTGTATTTATTTAGCATTTATGCTGTAAAGCCATGCTCTAAGCAACTGATGAGTACCAAGAGACGGATTCTTGTTGTTCAGTCATTTTTCTGTCTTGTCTGACTTTTTGTGAGCCCATTTGAGGTTTTTGGTTTTCTTGGCAAAGATACTGACATGGTTTGCCATTTCCTTCTCCAACTCATTTTACAGATGAGAAAACTGAGGCCAACAGGGTTAAGTGGTTTGTTCAGGGTCTCGTAGCTAATAAGTGTGGAGGATCAGATTTGAACTGAAGTCTTCCTGATCCCAGGCCTGGCACTCTATCCATTCCACCACTTAACTGCCATGAAATGGTAGTGCAAATAGACAAATTAGCAACAATGCCAGAGACAGCTTTCCATCTGCCCTCTGGTAGGTGACTATGGAAGAGTGACCCGGCTAGCACCGTTACATATGCAAAAGCAACATGGGTGTAGCAAAACAGTGACAGAAGGAACAACACAGAGAGACTGAAAATATAAAACAAATAGTATATAACAAAGAATTATGAATAAATATTACCTAATGAAAAATATGAAACAAAAAAATTGTAAAAAGGAAAAGAGTATAAAAAGCCACCAAACTGAAAACTCCAATGAGAGAAAAAGATCTAAAAATAGCTTACATTGGAATTAGAAGTGGGATTTCATTATTAGAGGGAAGTCACCAGTGAGGACGACTTTCTTCACTAAAGCATATGAGCACTGTCTTTGCCATTTGTAATCTTAGAGTCTTCTAAAACTCTAAGAAGCTATTGTTAATTAGTCAGAAGGGGTAAATTAGTGAAGTAAATAGAGCTTGGGTCCTGGTATCAGGAAGACTCATCTTTATGAGTTCAAATCCAGCCTCAGACACTTACTATCTGTGGGATCCTGGGCAATTTACTTCACCCTGTTTGCCTCAGTTTCCTCATCTATAAAATGAGCTGGAGAAGGAAATGACCTCTATTTCCTACTGGAAACCACTCCAGTATCTTTGCCAAGAAAACCCCAAATGAGATCACAAAGAGTGGGACACAACAACAAAGAGGGTAAGGGGCAGCCTTCTTGACTGCCAGGGCAGCTTTCAAATAACCCACTACAGTATGTTGCCCCTCAGATGGCATTAATTAAAGAAATGCGTCCTTCATAAAAAGGAAGGAAAAATGTGTCTTAAAATTATAAAATTCACAGGCAACAAAGCTTCCAAGTTATAAGAAAAACCAGCTAAATTTAACTCTACACTCAAAGGAATTAAAGGGAAAATGAAATAACTTAAGAAATATAAAAATTAAAATGATAAGAAATCAAAATTTTAAAATTGTAACATAGGTGTCTTCAGTCCTAGTAGTGGTAATGCTTGATACTTATTTTCCTTTTCTTTTGTATGCTGACAATCACGAACTCCTTGGGAACATGGATGGCCTTTTTTTTTTCTTATTTGTATCAACGGTGACTGGTGCAGAGTAGGTGCTTACTAAATATTTGATGAATGACTGAATAGAAACTTCTGCTTAAAAGAAGGAAGAATTAAAGCAATTGTTAAGTTCCCAGAGCAGAGGAAAATTTTGAGATGAAGGAAAAAATGCCCAACCAGGACAAGCCACCATGTCTGATAGTGGGTGAGGGTTAAAGATGGAAAAGTCTGGGGCAGCTGGGTAGCTCAGTGGATTGAGAACCAGGCCTAGAGACAGGAGGTCCTAGGTTCAAATCCTGCCTCAGACACTTCCCAGCTGTGTGACCCTGGGCAAGTCACTTGACCCCCATTGCCCACCCTTACCACTCTTCCACCAAGGAGCCAATACACAGAAGTTAAGGGTTTAAAAAAAAAAACAAAAAAGATGGAAAAGTCTGCTCCCTTTCTCTGGCCCTCACCCTCATTGTGGATAGAATCAACTCCTCCCTTCTAGCGTCTCTGTAGATCTGACTTCCTTTAGTATGAGCCTCTTTAATAGAGTGGGAAAAGCAAAGAGACATCTGAGGCACTCAAGGAAACTGACTGAGGGAAATGGTTCATACTCCTTTCTTATGAAGTCTCTTTTCCTTTAATGTCACTGATCAGCCACTATTCCTAGAGGAGGCCCAGATTCATATGGCCTCCTTTTTCCCTGCTTTTGGAGGAGAAAGTTATCAGGAACTCTTTGATTCATGTTGAGCCCCCCCAAGCCAAAACACGTAGGTGAGTCGAAAAGAGAATTTTCTTCTCTCTTTGTATCCCAAAGTGTCACCCCTCACTTTTATCTTCATTTAAATCAAACACATACACGCACTTACACAATTGCGCATACTCTTCCATGTAGAACAACATCTTAGAAAAACTAGTTTCTTTTGAGTATGCTTGACCAATACAGAAACCAAACATTGTTTAAAAGAAACAAATAATGGAAAGTTGAACTATCTCAAAGGAGGAGGCAGTGATACAAGAGTTTAATCGCTAGGGTTTACAGCTGAGAAAGGGGAGTTGCATTTTGCTCTCACCATTCTCTCCCTCTCCTCTTTCTCACTTTCTTTCTGTCTCCATGTGTCTCTGTGTCAGTTTCTCTGTCTGTCTGTCTTTCTGTGTCTGTATTTCTGTTTCTGCTATCTCTTCTTTCTTTTCAGTCTTTTCGTCTGTCTCTTTTCTTTCTTCTTTCTGTCTCTGTGACTTTCTGTGACTGTCTCGCTCTTCTTTCTTCTATTTCTTTTTGTCTCTGTGTCTGTTTCTGTATCTGTCTCTCTTCTTTCTTCTCTCTCCCTGTCTCTGTCAATATCTGTTTTTATGTCTATCTCTCCTTTCTTCTCTTTCTTTCTTTCCAGCTCTGTGTTTTTCTGTCTCTCTTCTTTTTTTTTTCTCTCTGTCTCTGTTTCTGATTTTGTCTCTCCTTTTTTCTCTCTTTCTTTCTTCCTTTCTTTCTTTCTGTTTCTGTGTCTGTCTTTCTTCTCTCTGTCTCTGTGTCTGTCTTTCTTCTTTCTGTCTCTGTCTCTGTTTCTATGTCTCTGGTTTATGTGTCTATCTCTTCTTTCTTTCTATGTCATTCTGTCTGTCTCTTTTCTCTCTGTGTGTCTTTCTATATCTGTGTCTGTCTGTCTCTTCTTTCTCCTCTCTTCATCTGTCTCTGTCTCTCTGTCTTTATCTCTGCTTCTTCCTATCTGTGTTTCTCTGTCACTGTCTAACTGTCTCTTTCTGCCTCTGTCTCTTTCTCTTTGTCTATGCCTCTCTGTCTCTCCTCTCATTCATGGTCACGGTCCAAATCCCCAGCAACCTGCTCCTCTGCCCTTCCTCACTCTTTCCAAGTGCTCCACCACTGAGAAGTCTCATTCAACCCCTAGCAACCTGTTGCCTTCTCAACTTTCTAGAGATTTTCAGCTCTTCCCACATTTCAGATGTGGGGAGAAAGAAATTATCTTTTCACATCTGGTCACTGTATCTATAGCTCCCTGGGGTTAGGTAGGAGAGATGCTCGAATTTTCTGGCCACCCACAGACATCGTATCTAGTGATCCATTGCATAAACATTTAGAAAAAACAAGTATATAGCTGATGTGCCATGAATAAGTTACAACAGAAAAATCCACCTCAGAGAGGACTACAATAGAACAAGGCTAAAATCCATGGCCTATCGCTCCTGAAGCATTGTAATGTGAGTGCTCTAACCTCTCTTGGGCAGTCATTAATGGGACAACATTCCTACATGGTGTAAGGAAAGATTGGTCAGTAAGCCTAGTCCTTATTAGCCAGTTAAACACTTGGCTAATATGATTCCCCATGCAGAAGAGGTTGGGGAACCTGTTTTTAGGACAGTTATGGTGATGAGTAATGGAAGCACCTTGAAGAGACTTTGGAGCATGCTTGGACATTCCATAATGGGTTCTGGCCTGCTAAACATGTGGTGAATAGCAGCCTCTTTGATTGGCTGAATTTGTGGAATGGAAACTGGAGGATCTTCAAAAGGCCTTTGTCAGTCTTGGTTTCTCTTCCCTTGGATTGACTTCAGCTCTTCAGCTTCCTGATAGATGGTGTCCAAAGAAAGGAAGTGTTATAAGGAAAGAGGCAGCTGGTGGTTCAAAGGATAGGGTACAGGGTCTGGAGTTGGAAAGACCTGAGCTCAAATTTGATCTTAGGCATTTATTAACTATGTGACCTTGGGCAAGTCATTTAACCTCTCTGCCTCACTTTCTTCAACTACGAAATGGGAAAAACAACAGCACCTATCTCCTAGGGTTGTTATGAGAACCAAATGAGATAATATTTGTAAAGTGCTTAGTGCAGTGCCTAGCACATAGTAGGTCCTGCATAAAAGCAAACTCTCTCCTCCCTTTCTCCCTCTCCACCAAAAACTGATACATGGCCTGGTAGATTCAGTCCTCAGTTTTTTGTCTGCTCTGGTATTTGTTCTTTTGTTTTAAGTGAAGCAATCAAAAACTACAACCTTGTAAGTTTTGAAAGTTGAAGAGATGGAGACATTTGGGATTTCTGGGAATGAGTTTCCCTACTCATAGGAGTTGAGCTCATAACTGGTTTTACAGCTAAACCTACCATCTGTGCCCCAAGGATCCACCAGTATTTTAGACCCAACCGAAAAGACTTAAGATAAGAACTCATCTTGCTCCATGACTCCACCTAGAACTTTGAGAGAGAAATGTAACAGCTGTCAATTTTGGTCCCTTTGGATTTCAAGATAAGAATCACTCAAGCTGGTGATTTCTGCCTAAAGGGCTTACTGGCCACCAGGGGCTGGGAGTTTATCCTCCTGCAGGCTGGGGCAACTTCCTTCAAACTTTGTGGCCTAACCATTTGATAACAATCCATCCTGTGCTTACAGAATAAACCTTATTCTTTCATTAGAAGAATATAAACTCATGTTTAAAAAATATAATAGAATATATAAATAGTACAAATATATAAATACTTATATTTGTATAAATATAAATTAAAACACATCTTATAAACAATATAAATAAAATAAATAATATTATGTGAATATGTACTATATATAAATTTATAATTAAATTATAGAACTGTTATATTAAAATATGTTATAAATTTATGAATAATTAATTAAAATATTGTATATAAATATGAACTCATGTTTTAAAAAAACTGCCCAAAGACATTTTAAAAAGAAGAAAAATATAAGCTCCTGAATGACAAGGATTGTCTCATTTATATTTCTGTATTACCAGTACCTGCTACATATTAAGTAGGGTCTTAAAATGCTTATGGATTGATTATAGGCTATTCTTATCTGGGCAATAGGTAGTTAGGTAGTATAGTGGATAGAATACCAAACCTGGGGTCAGGAAGATCTGAGTTCAAATTTAGCCTTGGATACTTGCTAGGTATGTGACCCAAGGTATCACTTAACCCCAATTCGCCTCAATTCTTCTTCTGTAAAATGAGGACACGCTGGAGAAGGAAATGGCAAACCCCTCCAGTATCTTAGCCAAGAAAACCCCAAGGACAAAGTACACAGGGTTACATGGAGTCAGACACAATTGAATGATTGAATAACAACAAATTTGGTCACTATCAATCTCGAATTCCTGAATTCCTGAAAACAATGCCTCCGGGCAGTGAGGTAGCACAGTGGATAGAGAGACAAGCCTGGAGTCAGGAGGACCTGGAGTAAAATCTGCCCTTAAACACTTCCTAGTTGTGTGACCCTGGGAAATCATTTAGCCCCAGTTACCCTGTCCTTGGAATCTTGGAATCCCTAGCCATTTACTATTCAAAGCCACACCATACATCTCCCCAATTATTAAACTCCCTCCCTTCCCCAACTAATATATGCTCTGTATTTAGTTATCCACAGTCATGATGATAGCATGGTGCACCATGAGAAGGAAAGAGGGAGGAAATAAGCATTTATATAGAGTCTATTATGTACCAGGCACTGTGCTAAATGCTTTACATATTATTTTATTTGATCTTCACAAGAACCCTGGGAGTTAGGTGCTGGTATGATCCCCCATTTGAGGCAAACAGAAATAACTTGCCCAGGGGAACAGCTATTAAGTGTCTAAGGCCAAATTTGAGCTCAGGTCTTCCTGACTCCAGACCCATCACTCTATCCACTTAGCTGCCTTTTGAACCCTGTGTTTGGAGACAGAGAATTTATGATCCTAGCTCTACCGCTAATGACTCGTGTCACCTTGGACAAGTCACTTAATCTTGCTGGGTGCTAGTTCCCTCATTGGTAAAATCTGGAGGCTAAATTAGATAACCTCTAGGACCCCTTCCTATATCTGTAATTCTATGTTTCCACCTCAGTACCAACAGCTTTCTTACCCTGAAAATACGTCTACACCTACAGCCCCTTAGCCAGTTAATGAGGTCTTGACCAGAACTCTATTTCATGAGGAACCCAAGTGACGAATGCTCACTCCTCTCCTGGATCTACTCTCCACACATTTTTTGACCTTGTCTCCCAAAGTACCACCATTTTATCTTCTCCACACCCCACTTTCATATGTTGGCTTTCTCCATTCAATTGGCCTTCCTCATTCAAATGGAAGCTCCTCAAGGGTAGCAACTGTCTTTTTTTTTTATTCCCTCCTCAGTGCCTGGCACATAGTAAACCTTTAATAATCCCACACACACACACCTTACCCAGTAGAATTTAAACTTCCTGAAGGTAGAGATGATCTCATTTTTGTTTTCACATCCCCAGCCCCTGTGCCAGCACCAGGTATATTGGTAGTGGATGTTTAAGAAAACCTTGTGAATAGAACTAAATTCACAGATGATGTGGAACCTGAGCTGGGCTTGGGAGGATGGGTTGGGTTCATTTTGACAGAGAGAAGGCAGCAGGAGGGGTTCCCAGGCAAAAGGAATGGTATGTCCAAAATCCTGGCCTGAGGAATGCACACATTGTGTTCAGAGGGCAGAAGTAGATCATTCCAGCTGTCTCAGAGGGTTTGTGTGGCAGAGATATGGTTATAAAGTTAGGAAAAGAAATAGTTTGCAAAAAAAGAGTCATGAATGCCAGGCTAAGGAGAGTAGATTTTATGTGCAACAGAGAACTTCTCTTTAAAATTGGTAGGAAGAAGGACCACAATATGATTATTGTTGTTGTTCAGTCATTTCAGTCTTGTCTGACAGACTCTTCATGACCTTTTTTAGGGTTTTCTGGGTAGAAATACTGGAGTGGTTTGATATTTCCTTCTCTGGTTCATTTTACAGATGGAGAAAGGGAAGCAAACAGGGTTAAGGGACTTGCCCAAGGTCACACAGCTAGTTAGCGTCTAAGGCTGAATTTGAACTCAGGAAAATGAGTTTATTCCCAGTGGTACTCTAACCACTGTACCACCAAGCCACTCCTTGATGTGCTTAAAGAACTACAAACCCAATTCATATTTGCCTATCCAAAAGAATGAGAATCATCTGGTAACCCCAAGATATCATTATTTCTTCCCAGATTTGGTTTCAGCCCATACTAGATGGAGGCAGCATGGGTGATGGAAAGAAACATACTAAAAGTAAAAGCTGAGAGTTGACTTCTCATCCTGAATCTATCACTTAATAGCTAGATGATATTACTTTTCCCATTTGAGCTTGGTATATGATGATGATGAAATACTGTTGTGCTGTGAAAAATAATGAGTAGGATGATTTCAGAAAAATCTGGGAAGACCTGCATGAACTGATGCAGAGTGAAGTGAGCAGAACCAGGTGAACATTGTATACAGTAACAGCAATATTGTATGACGATCAACTAGGAATTGCTTAGCTACTCTCAGAAATACAATGATCCAGGACAATTCTGAAGGACTCATAATGAAAAAATGCTCTCCACCTCCAGCAAGAGAACTGAGGGAATATGAATGCAGATCAAAACATACTATTTTTTTACTTTTAAAAAATAGAGCACTAGACCTGGATTCAGGAAGACCCAACTTCAAATCTAGCCTTAGACACTTCCTCACTATATGATCATGGACAAATCACTTAACCCCCACTGCCTTACCTCTCTTCTGCCTTGGAAGCAATATTTAGTATCACTTCTGAAACAGAAGGTAAGGGTTTCAAAACAAAAGCGAGAAGGGGCTATCCTGCATTGATAGAGGTGATTCCCTCACCTGGAATTTCTATATATCAATGAAATCCCAAGTTCAGGCCCTTTCATTAATGCATTGCTGGTGGAGTTGTGAATTGATCCAACCATTCTGGATGGCAGTTTGGAACTATGCTCAAAGGGCTTTAAAAGATTGTCTGCCTTGATCCAGCCATACCACTGCTGGATTTATACCCCAAAGAGATAATAAGGGAAAAGACCTGTACAAAAATATTTATAGCTGAGCTCTTTGTGGTGGCAAAAAATTGGAAAATGAGGGGATGCCCTTCAATTGGGGAATGACTGAACAAATCTGTTGGTGATGGAATACTATTATGCTCAAAGGAATAATGAACTGGAAGAATTCCATGTGAACTGGAACAACCTCCAGGAAGTGATGCAGAGTGAAAAGAGCAGAACCAGGAGAATATTATACACAGAGACTGATGTGGCAATGATCCATGACAATTCTGAGGGACTTATGAGAAAGAACACTATTCACATCCAGAGAAAGAACTGTGGGAGTAGAAACATAGAAGAAAAACAACTGCTTGATCACATGGGTTGATGGGGATGTGATTGGGGATATAGACTCTAAATGATCACTCTAGTGCAGTGATGGGCAACCTTTTGAGGTTGGTGTGTCAAAATTAGCCAAAAAAACGAGCATAACTTGGGTGGTGTGTCACTTTGAGAAAAAATAATAATTTTTCAATATTTATATTTTAAATAACAAAAATGTATAACTGTAATATATAAATGTATTTAATAAACCAAAAACTAATTTTTTAACTTACCTGCTTAGTGACTTCTTTGTTCATCTGTCAATCAATTTCTTTTGTTGGTCTTGATATTTATTTAACTTGTGTGGGGTGCTGTGAACTAAGATAAGTGAGGGGGAGGGGGAATTCTTTAACTAACCTGCCTATTAGTGACTTTTTTGTTGCTGAATTTCATTGGCTAATGAAAATTCATTTAGCCACTAAATCTTCAATTGAAGATTTGTATTTTGTTATTTTGTACACTTCAAGCCCAAGCAAGTGCTACTAGCTTCATCTGTCCATCTGTTTCTTTTGTTGGTTTTGATATTATTTAATGCTGAGAATAAAGTCTCACAAAAGTATGTAGAGGGAAAAATTGTGAGTAAAGCCATTGCTGAAATTTTCAGGGTACTAAAAGTGTCTGGTAATCGGTTACAGACACTCCAAGTTTCCTGTTCATAGTGGCACGCCTCTTGATTCTCCAAGTGGCACCTTTCCATATTCTCAAGCTTTGACCTCAAGTCAACAAACACCTGAGCCCCAGATGTTGTCTTGAAATTCTGCAAGTTGCATCTCCAAATCATAGATCTGCATCCATTGGAAACCATTTAATTCCAAACTACTGTAGACTGCTACATCAAGATACTTAATTATTTTCATGGTCTGTTCTAGGCTTCTAAATTGATTAAATCTATCACTGAACTGGTCAAGTAATGAGTCTAAAACATGCTGGTACTTTATATACAAGGGTTCCATTTTATTTTGTACAGCTCCACTGGCCTTCTCAAAATACTTTGTTACTCAAGGAAAATACTTATATATCTCACTTGAAAATTTTAAATTTACTTTCAAAAGTTTTTATGTATCCAAACATAATGTCAATACTTTTGCCAAAACCTTGTAACTTTAAGTTCAGTTCATTAATATGAACAGAGAGATCTGTAAAAAAAATCAGAGTGTTGACCCATTTATCATCATTGAGCTGAGGAAAGTTTCCTCTATCCTTATCCTCAAGAAATACCTTAATTTCTTCAAAACACTCTACAAAGCATTCAAGAACTTTGCCTCAGCTCAGCCATCTTACATTATTGTGCATCAGCAGTCCACTGTAGGTGGAATCAACCTCCAGTAAAAATGCAGAAAATTCTCACTTGTGAAGGGAGCAAACGGCTATTAAATTAACTATTTTTGTAACAACCGACATTAAGTCGTTTAAGTCAGTGAATCCTGCCTGGGCATATAAAGCCTTGTGGTGGATAATACAATGAAAAGGCATAATTGGATGTCCAATAACTTCAGTAAACAACTTGACAAATCCGACTTTTTTCCCCACCATGTTTGGTGCCCCATCTGTCATCACTGACACAACTTTAGAGATATTAATGCTTAGGTCCCAGAATGTTTGTATAACAACCTTACATATTTCACTTCCTGATGTACTTATTGGCACTGATACTAACTTTATCAACTCTTCTCTCATTGTGAGACCATCAGAATATCAACCAATAATGGTCAACTGAGCATGTGATGTGACATCAGTAGTTTCATCAAGAGAGATGGAAAAATATTGACAATTACTTATGTCTCTCTTTAATTGATGTTGTACGTTCGTGTTCAGTCTCGTTATTAGGTCTTTTATGATATTTCTACTGAATGGTAACTCAGATATTCTCTTAATAACTGCATCTTTGTTCTGCATATTGTGAAATAGAACTGGTGCACATTTTAGGAGAGTTTCTTTAATAAATTCTCCCTCACTGAGTGCTTTTCCATGCTGAGATATGGAGTAAGCAATATTCAAACTTGCAGATGTTAAATTTGTAGAGCCTTTTACAAATTTAAGGATGGAATTAGATTGACTCTTATAAAGGTGTAGCTACCTGGAAATGTATTCCTTCCTTTCATCCTCACTTTTTTTCAAGAGCTGGGAATGATTAGTTTCAAAATGTCTATTTATATTCCATGTTCTGCTTACTATCATTTCAATATATACAATGCAAAATGATCTGCTATTTTTTTCTATAATGCCATACATCTCAGTCAATGTCTTTTGAAAGGGTTGGCTACTGCTACTACTACTTCCTTTACTTAACCTCAGTTTTTTATTTTTTGGGTTCTCCATCAGGGAGGTAATGACAGAAGATAGAATTATAGATAGCCTGTTAGCCCTGCAGGCAATTAGGGGTTAACTAGCCTAACTGACGACAAGATGGCACATATAACTATCTTTTAGGAAAGGACAGGGTTTATAAGCAGAAATAGGGGTTAATAAGGATGCATAACAGTAAAGTGGTGAAATGGAGCCTGCACTATGCTGCAAGATGGTGTTCCTTATGTAAATTAAGTTGGCTGCCACTATTTCTAATGGTGGGAAATGACACCCATAGCATAGGACCTCACCTCCCCCTCACTTATCTCAGTAATGATGGTCAATTAGAAATCTACAACACCCCAGAACAATAAGATTGGATGATGGTTGCTGTGGTTATGTGGTTGCTGGCAATGGTGATCACAGGGCCCCAAGAGATGTGTCCCCCGTGGCATTCATTCCTCTGCTCCCTGCTTGGCCAGCTAGAAGTGAGGTCAAAGGTCCCCTAATGGCCCAGAAGTCCCAGAACTAGATGCTCTGTGCCGGAGTTCTGTTGTTTTGGCCTACAGACTTCCGGCACAGAGTGTCTACACTACACTACAGCAAATGTTTCATCCTTGGCATGTGGCTCCATACTTCTCTGTATGCGGCCACATGAAGCCACATGTCATTGAAAATGGCTATGTGTGTCAGTGCTGACATGCGTGTCATAAGTTTGCCATCAGGGCCCTAGTGCAAATATTAATAATATGGAAATAGGTCTTGATCAATGACACATGTAAAACCCAGTGGAACTGCTCATTGGCTATGGGAGGGGGGTAGGAAGAGGGGAAGGAAAGAACATGAATCATGGAACCATGGAAAAATATTCTAAATTAATTAATTAAATAAGAAATCAATAAAATAGATAATAAATTAAATAGATGCATATTTACAAAAAAAATAGAAAATATAGAAGAACAAAGAATCAAAAAATCCAATCTTACAGGATGGATCAGTGGATCAGGAACTAGGCCTAGAGATGGCAGGTCCTGGATTAAAATCTGACCTCAGATACTTCCTACCTGGGTGACCTTGGGCAAGTCACTTAACTCCCATTACCTACCCCATTACCACTCTTCTGCCTTAGAGCCAATGTATAGTGTTGATTCAGAGATGAAGGTAAGGGTTTTGGTTTTTAAAAAGATATAGCATAAAAGGAAGGTATTCTAGGAGGAAAGGAACTAACAATGAGAGAGAATGGAAAAAATCTCCTGTACATGGTAGGTTTTAAGCTGAGTCTCCAAGGAAGCCAGGGAAGCTGAAAGGTAGAGGTGAGGAGAGAGAACATTCCAGGCACGGGGAATAGTCAATTGAAAATGGGCAGAATCCAGAGATAGCCTGTCTTGGGCTAGGAATAGCAAGAAGCCCAGTATCTTTGGATCAGAGGGATTCAAATACATGGAGGGAGATAAAAACTGGAAAACTGGGAAGGTAGAAAGAGGCCAGGTTGGTAAAGTCTTTAAAAGCCAACAGGATTAGTGGTTTGAGAGCCAGGCCTAGAGATAGGCCTGTCCTGAGTTCAAACCTAGACCCTTTCCAGCTGTGTGACCCTGGGCTGTCACTTAACCCCCATTGCCTAGCCTTCACCACTCTTCTGCCTTGGAACCAATACACAATACTGATTCTAAGACAGAAGGTTTAAAATAAACAAACAAATAAATAAAGGCCAACGAGAAATTTCTATTTCTTCCTGGGGTTTATTGAGTAAAGAGGGAACCCTCATTCACATTAATCACTTCTTCCTCCATTTTTCCAGTCATTCAATTCTCTGTTGCATCCTTTACAACACTCCTACTATGTAATTCTCCCTTTGTAATTTTTTTTAAATCAATATTTTTAAAAAAGTCATCTCTTTCTTCTTCTTCTTCTTCTTCTTCTTCTTCTTCTTCTTCTTCTTCTTCTTCTTCTTCTTCTTCTTCTTCTTCTTCTTCTTCTTCTTC